>NW_004457618.1:149262-150287 GCF_000313135.1 Acanthamoeba castellanii str. Neff | reverse complement strand
GGTGGCGAGTGTAGTGGATCTGCTGGGCTGCCCTACCACTTTGGCAACCGGTCACGTGGTGCGGACCACCCTGACCGCGGTGGGCGAGCGGCCCACGATTTTCTTTGGCGTGGGCCTGCGTCGAGGAGGCGGGTTCCACAACGCGTGCGTCGAGCGCTGGGCCACCGAGTGCACGCTGGCGGCGGTGGCGACGCTGACAGACTCGGAGAGCCAGGGCCACGCCGCGTATTGTGAGGGCACGGACCTGTTCGTGCACAAGGACCCGATCGGCGAGCACACGGAGGAGACCTGGCAGCGATGGTTGCCCTACGCTCTCCGCCTCTTCTACGGCCCTCGTTCATGAACCTACCATCAACATGTTCACCACCAAGAAGAGGAAGGAGAAGGTAATCGAGCGCGTTCATATACACGAATGAATCATCCTCTCGTTGGGTTGTTTGTGTGGGATCTAAACTGGCAGTTCGATTGATTTCGGCGGAGCCGCTGATGTCGACGATGATTGTGTGGGAGCACGACAATGAAGGTGGTCATGCCAGCCTGCGGCATGTTGCTCCATAGGTGCACAAAACAGGCAGAGGTGTGGCCTACTCAGTAAAACTACTTGACTGTTAAGCCAGGTGGTACAGCCAAGGTTTGGCCAAGAGTTGTAGGCATGTAGCTGCTTACTCTATCTGCACCTCTTGGATCACTCACGTTGCCCACATCTATTATATTCCAGTTGGCGTTTGAGTTTCCCAAGTACTGGACGAGCGGGCGGGGCGGGCGTGCAGGCGTGCATGTGTGCGGGCGTGCGTGCGGGCGTGCGGGCGTGCGGGCCGACATTTTGATTTATATTGTCCTTTGCTGACAACACAAAGAACTTATGCTGAAGAACCGCTAGCGTTGGCGGACTATAGGTAACAGGCCAATAAGTTCTTTGTTCTCCGCTTTTCCTTGGTCGACAGAAAAGCAAAAACAGACCGTCGACCAATCCTTTGCCTCGCTCGTTTAGTTACTCTTCGCCGTTTCTGCTCCGTGGTGCCCAT
>NW_004457618.1:134762-146942 GCF_000313135.1 Acanthamoeba castellanii str. Neff | reverse complement strand
TGTTGACACACCCGAACACACACACGCACACACGACACACACGACACACAGGGCACGCGATGGGAATGGTCATCGTACGATGGCGTAGGAGTAGACGTCCGCCTTTTCGCTGTAGGCTTCCCCTCGGTAGACCTCGGGCGCCTGGGCCTTGTGTGAGCATCATGTGTACATTGACCAGGCACGCAGGCCTCACAGGCGGGAAATGAGTCTCTAGTCTGGGCGAACGCACCATGAACGCCAACGCGCCACAGCCCTGCGTGAACACCCCATTCTCCTCCTTGAATCGGCTCAGCCCAAAATCTGTGTGTAGTCGAACGAACTGGGTGAGGCAAAAAGGCGAGTATCAAGTGAGGTAAGGGGCGGCGACGACTTCTGTACCAGCTATCTTTGCCCGTAGAAAGCGATCAAGGAGAATATTCTTGGACGTCAGGTCGCGATGGAGGGTCGGCGGGTCGGACATGTGGAGATAACACATTCCTGTACCCGGGCGGGCGATGAGTGTGCGTGCGTGCGTGCGTGCGTGCGTTGTCGTGGGTTGCTTGGCGCGACATGTGCGTACCCTTGGCGATGTCACGCGCGATTCGCACTCGAAGAAGTGGATCCTTGAAGAGCGTGGCCTCGTTGCGGAGGAGGTCGTGTAGGGAGCCTGCGCATGCGCTCACCGTGAGGGCCGGTTGCAGCACAGAAAACAGGGACGGGGCGCAACGCAACCTTTTTCCATCAACTCGGTCACGATACATCGCTGCCGCTTTTCCTTAAACTGGCACACGCCCAGGAACCTGATTGTACACCGACAGGAGCCTGTGGTGAGACCCCCCGATAGTCCAGATGTGGAGAAATAGTGATCGGTTGGTGTGGCGTGGCGTGGCGTGGCGTGGCGTGGCGTGGCGTGGCGTGGTACGTACTGGATGACATGTGGATGGTGAAGCGAGCGTAGCATGCGCACTTCCTTGTCGAAGAGCTGTTCATCCGACTTGCTCCGAAAGAGCTCGCGGTAGATGATCTTTGCCGCCACGGGCGTACCTCGCCATCGACCTTTTTTGAGGCGGGCGTGTCGATTGTGTGGCTGTGAGTGTGGGCATGCGGACCCCCGGGGCTAGTGGCGCAGCGGCAGCGTACCCTTCTTGACCTCGCCGAAGAACCCTTTGCCCAAGACCCGGTCGGAGAGTTGAAGGTCGCGCGGGTCGATCACCCATTCGCCCGCCATCTGGTCAAACCCGGTGGTGGTGACGGCCGTGCTGGTCTTGGCCTCAACGGCCGCAGCAGCGCTGCGCGGCGACAGCGCTTCGTTGGGCTTTGGTGGCGGTGACTTTAACTTAGTCCCCTGCTGCGCTCGCAATCGGGCCTCGAAGTAGCCGTAGTCGTCGCTGGAGCCCTCTGTGATTTCCTCCCACCCGTCCTCGATGTCGTCCGATTGCTCTTCATCGTCGACAAACACTTCGATGGCCTCGAAGTCACCGTCGCTGCCCACCACCGATCGCATTCTATCACCACTCCTACCACCACTCGCGCCGCCGCTTCCGCTGCTGTTCTCCTGCTTTCGCCGGCCTCGGTCGGAGTAGGTGGGCAGGGCCTCACTGGACTTGGCCACGCCGGCGTGTCGTCTGTCAACCGGCTCCGTGTCGGCACGCTTGACCTGTTGTTCAGGGTTGGGCGCCAGCAGGTCTCTGTCCCGCCCGCCCGATCGTTCCAGGTGATCGGACAGGCTCTTGCTGCGGTGGGGGAACGCGTTCGGGGTGGTGCGCCCCCCGCGGCCGCCGCTCTGCTTGTTGTTGGTCTCTTCGCCCTCGCCGTCGCGGGACGGCGCGCCGCGATGCAGCTTGCGATCAACGCGCTGTCGAAGGCGTGCACCGATGCGATAGCGAATGCTGTCCTCGGGGCTGCCGTTGCCGCTTTCGCTCTCGGTGCGCTCGCGTCGTGTGTGGGTCGAGCCGCTGTTGCTGCTGGTGGCAAGCGTGTGCGGTGGGAAGGACTGCTTGGCCCACGAGAATGAGGGCGAGCGACTGAAATCGGCCGACGACGACGAAGGCGAAGACGCCGAGGAAGTGGAGGATGAGGAAGTGGGAGAGAGGGGCGACGAGGGCTGCGGCAGGATCTCGAACAGGTGGTCGGTGAAGCAGTAGCCCACGCGTGATGCCATGGCCACGTTCTTTTGGATGGCATCGTGCGATACTGGACATGCGTACGGAATGCGCTTGTCAAGCCTGACCTCAAAGCGAACCAGAACAGAGCAGAGCAAAAACCCAACCGAAGAGCAAGGAGGACGCACCGGTGACGATTTTGTCGTCCTCCGAGATGACGAAGGTGCCGTGCGTTGTTCGGATGCCAAAGTAGATGTGCTCCGGCTCCAGGAGGTCGGAGCGGTAGCCCTCCAGCTTGAATTCCTCGCGAGCGCTCTTCCTGCTGCTGCTCGCTGGCGTGACGGCAGAGAGGTTGCCGTTGCTCTCGGCGACCCAGTACCTGGAGCGAACGCGTGAGTGAGTCGGGTGACCAATCGAAATTGCAATCTCTCCAACTGACGCGGTACCGATTGTACTGTGAGCGGAAGCTGCAGTGCGTGGTGCCGACTTCAAGGATGAAGCTGTCTCCCCTGGCGGGAATCCCCGGGCGGAAGCGCTGCGCAATGAGGCTGTGGTTTCGTTCGGCCGACACGTAGTGGCCGTTGTTGACTTGAATGTAGGCCTGTGGTAGGATTGAATCAAAGCGTGCCTTGCATTCCGGGCGATCGCCGCGACAACGGCCCCAGGCTGAGGTACCTTGAGGCGTATTTGAAAGAGCTCGGAGGACCCGGCCGCCGTTGCGGAGCAGACAAGCTTCTCGCCCCCGGATTCGAGCCCGATGTAGGTGCCGTGCGCGCTGCGAAAGGCGACGAGTTCGTTCCTGCTCTCGACATCGAACAGCTCGTGTGGACCTGTGAGGCGCCCAAAAGGAAAGAAAGGCGACTCCGATGAGTGCACGATAAGAGCCATAGCGATCACACACACGCGCGCGCGCGCAGAGAGCGATGAAGAGGCAACACGATCAAGGTGCATCAGGAGCATCGGATGAAGAGGAAAAATGGGATACCGGGCGAGGACGTGTTGCAATCGGAGAGTAGCTGCCCGTCTTCGTGGCTGAGACGAAGCAGCGGTTGGAGAGATTAAGCAGGGCTACCTGGCCGCCTTCCCAAACGGGCTTAAACTCCTGCGGCGATGGAAGGTGAGCGTGCAGACAAGCGAGTGACCGCCAGAGTAGTCGACATGCCGCAGGCGTGCCGTACCTCGCCCAAATGGCCCTCGAAGGCGTAGGGACTTCGCGCCTTGAAGATGCCGTGCCTTCTGTTCTTGAGGTTGTGCGACATGCGCACAGCATGCTCGTTGCATGCCCTCAAAGAGACCTGGCCATGTAAGACAAATGAAAATAAAATAAAATGATTAATCTATATATGAACAGATCGGCAGAAATAGAATTACCGATAATCATGTAGACAAAAAAATAATATGATTTGCGAGAACGGAAGGCAGCGAATTTGGTCAGCGCATGGATGCGAGGAGAGCGCTACCTTTGGGAAGTGATGCAAGAACCAAATGTTAAAATCATTGATCTCAACTGGTTCTAACGTGCCCTCATAGCCCCCGCTAGGCGCCTCCATCTAACACGGGTGCCGCCCACCAACCTCCGTTTTCCAATGCCGCGTGTATGTATCCTCTTGCCCTCCTCCGCGTCGTCCTGTGTGCGTCTGGTCCAGGCACAACACGCAAACACGCAAGCCAACTTTTTGCCTTGTTCGTGAGAAATTTCCCCGCCGATAGGCCTTCGCTCAGGAATTCTAGAAATGTTGTCGAAGGACATTCGTGCGTATTTGAAATTTTTGAAAAATGTACAAAGCGCCCGTGGAGCGTGTGGTGAGGAAGAAGACCCTTCCAAGAAGGCAAACGAAGCCACTGCAGCTCACTTCTGACTGCAGAGCTTGATCTCTGCGCACACGAGGTGCGGGTTGGCGTACGACCTGGGCACCACAACACACCACAACAGGTCAGAGAGGAAGGTAAGAGCTGTGGGTGTCGTTTCGTCACGAACCTGAGGAACATGTAGATGGCGGCGAGATACTGGTCCACCATGGTGGTGCACTGCTGCGAGTCGGGGAGGAGGGAGCATAGGGCGTCGAGTCCCTCCTGGATCTCCTGCTCGGTGTGGTTGGCGTAGAGGTAGCCCTGCACGAAGCCGGTCACCGTCTCGCAGAGCGTGCACTCGTCAGTCGCGGCCGAACGGGGAATGTAGAGCACGGCGGCGTCGCCTGACGCGACGACGTCATCCACAGGACACACGCCAACAGACGAGCAGGCGGCAGCTGCACAAGCCAAAGCACCTTGTCAGATGATTGTGGCGAAGTGTGGTTGAATTCTGCGCATCATTCGGGCAAGATCCTCAGATGGTGAGCTGCAGTACCTGGGTTCTCGGTGTCGATGAGGTACTGGACGAGGAAGGGCACGTAGGAAGAGACGAAGCCCCTGCAGGCGGCAGCCATCTCGCGCGGTGCCAGACCGCACATGGCGCTGCACACGGTTACGATGTCGGCCACTGACTGCTTCTGGCCCACCAAGTCCTCCACGTAGCCCACCAAGAAGCGACACATATCGCAAGGCGAGTATGCGCCCCCTTGCATCTTGCCCTCCTGCTTCGCCCACGCGGTGGTGCAGCAAATCGCGAGGATAATCATCAGCAATCCGTACGCAAGCTTGGCCATTTTTTGTTCAGCTTCTTGCTCGCTGCTGATGTGGTGAATGATGTTTGTTGATCTGTTTCTGATTATTGTTGTCGATGAGATTCCAACTGCGCAAGAAACGGCATTTCCTTTTTCCCCTCGACGGCCAGAGCTACAAATTGTCGTTTTGTGAGGATAGGTCGTGTACGCCGCGTTTCGCGTCTAGCGGCACTGCGGCGGGTCCGCCCCGCCCGCGCCATAATCAAACAGCGCGAGGCAGGGCTCGTAGCGACAGAGGTCTACGTATCTGTTCGCTGGATTGGCACCTTGCGCTGTTTTATTTGTTTTATTTTGGAGGCATCCGCAATGCTCGGAATTCTGAGCAGGCCAACGAGCGCGGGAAAGGAGAACGCGCGAAAGGAGAACGCTCGTGAGTTTGCGCTGATCTCGGTGTAGTCCGATTCACAATCAAACTCGTTCAAAAGCCGCACGATGTCTCAGGAAAAGAAGGGAAGCAGCAAGCGGAAGAGGCCCGAGACTGAATCCTCAGAGGACGAGGGGGAGGAAGTGGGCAGGGAGGACGAGCTGGAGCTGGAGGATCCTACATCTCCCATCGATGCCACCGGCCTGGCGTTACCACCGACAGCAGACATACTGGAAGTACCTGGGGTACGTGAATGAGCCTTTGTGCCTGTTTACTGTTTCCGCGTAGCAGCATCTCAAAATTTGTTTCAATTACAGAACAAGCGATCCCTGGATGATCTCCTTCGGGAGCTGCTGAAATCAGCTGGGGTCGATGACCAATTCGACGCGATGGCGAGAGGCCAGCAACCGCTCTTCACAGCTCCTGTAATGGTTCCCACGATGGCAGACTTCGCGGGGATTGCTGCTGCGATCGCAGCCCTGCCCGGGGCTGTGGCAGCCGTCGTGCCCGGGGCTGTAGCAGCAGCCATGGCCCCCGTTGCTGCGCGCGTCGACAACATTCGAATCCGCTCCTACAACAAGCGCCAGCGGACCATCCACCAAGCCCATGGGGTGCCCAGCCCATGTCGCTGCCTTTTGAAGGTTTGATTCCCTTCTTCAGTCTTCCACTGCGTTGTTATGTGTTAACTTGCTGTGGCGTAGGTTCAAGCTGGCAATGGGGCAGGTTTGCCAGGCATGCCTGCCCTCCCAGCTGGAGGCCCTGCATCACTAGCCGTGGCAGCTGCAGTAGCAGCTGCTCCCCTGGCTGTCGGAGCCGTACCCCCGGCTGGAGCGTTTCCAGCAACCGATGCCACTGTTGGTGGGATGGGCCATGCTGAGCTCCACATCCTCAGCATCATCTACAACGAAACCTTCGACGTCCTTGCTGGCGACAATCTTGGCCAGAGGAGGGACAAGTTCGGAGCTGGATGTGTGAATAAGAACCCAACAGAAGCATCTTCAATAAACATGTAGTGTTTGTACAGTTCAACTTTTATTTTGTTTCCACACAGCAATGGGGTTGGAGGTCTGGCAGAGTCACAAGACACTTTTGTGGGCTCATCATGCGTCATACACAAGAGAGCGGAACAGCTCCTTCTCGTACTCTCGCAACTGAACCAAGAAGCCTGCATTTCACAAAATGGTGAGTCTGCATCAGAGCACAGGGCCATGCCAGTGATAAAACGCGTACCAGGGTTGGGGTAGATGGCTGGACGGGCGTTGCGAAGCATGTCCATGGCGCTGTCACAAGAAATCTTCAAGTGATGCATCAAAAATGCTGTAACGATCGTCGCGCTTCGCGAAATGCCCGCCACACTGCACAGGCGAAGAGGAAGAGTGAGCGAGGCGCAACAGCAACTCTTGACATTGGGGAAAGACCATAGGGAACGCTACCAATGTACAAGCGCTCCTCTTCCCTCTGCCAGCGCTTCAGCGATTCGTTCATTGCAGGTCGCGAAGTATCGAGAGAGGTCCTGTTGATCAACAGACTATCAGGTTAGCGCGACCAAAGACGCAGGAATTCGAGGTGCTGTGCGTACCGATGTGGGGTGGTCCGATATCCTGTAGGTGAGATAGTCAAACTGGTCCGGGAAGTGTTGCTCGCTCTCCACGACCAACTGCACGATGACTTTGATCTTTCGGTGGAGCAGTGCCGGCAAGTGGGCAGCGCTCTCAGTGCCACCGATGTAGAGGCCGGGAATGACTTCATCAGGGAGCGATTTCCTGATGGCGGCTGGGTAAGTGTTTGTTGGCCGACTCAACACGAAAGGGCACGCATGTACCTGTAATACTGCAGGGTGGGTAGTCGCTTCATATCGTCCAGCGCCTGGGGTACATCAACCAACTTGTTTCGGCCCACGTCAAGTTCCTGTGTGTGCTCCACATGAGGCGGATGAGCATCGTATCGAGGCCCCGTATGGGGTGAAGCGACATGTGGAATGCGTTCACTCACGCACCTGCAACTGTGTAAGATTGACGATTTCATCGGGTAACCGCTCCATCTTGTTGTCGTGTGCGTAGAGCCGCAGTAGCGAAGTGAAGGAGCCGCTGTACCACGTACACGAGCTGTGTGAGACACGCTTAAGATGACCAAAGGGCATAGGCTCTGCGTACATAGATGAAGGCAAGCTCAGCAACTGATTGTGCTCTAATCGGAGCGTTTCGAGCCGCGTCAATCGTTCTATGAGAAAGTCAGCGTCATGGCCATGCTCTCAGAGAACCAGAAGGAAGATTGGATTGCCGTACCTGAGAGTCCGATCTGCTTGAGCTTGTTGCACGATAGATCAAGCACGCACAGTGATGGGATCTCCAGCGTCTCCGTGAGAACATCGTCGATCCGATTCTTCCGCAGGTCCAGCACTTCGAGCGACGTCAGCACCGACAGAGCGGGCGGCAGCGAGGTGAGCGCGTTGTCCTTGAGGTTCATGTGGACGAGGCTGCTCGCGAGGTTGGCGTAGAAGTGGGGTTCGGCGGGGAGCACAGAGATGCGGTTGCCCGACAGGTCGAGGTGCGTCAGGCTGCGAAAGGCAACGAACGAGGCCGGGATGGCCTTCAGCGCGTTGTCGCTGCAGAAGAGCTGTGTGAGGTTCGGGCAGTGCAGCGGCAGCGTCGCCGGCAGACTCTTCAGTCCGTTGCAGTCGATGTGCAGCGTGGAGAGGGAGGAAGGCGGCAACAGCAGCGTCGGTGCGCGGTCGCCATCGGCTGCCGCAGTCGTGCTGTTGTCGTCGTCCCTGTGAGGCGGGGCGGGCAGCTCGGAAAGGCAATTGTACGACAGCTTGAGCTCGGCGAGCCCAGCCGGAAGCACGCCCCAAAAGTCTGCCGGCCTGTTGAACACGTACGAAGATCGATGAGGGAGCAGGCCCCACAAAGGATGCACAACTTGCATCAAATTTCCTCAATCTGCGTCGTTCAATTTCGGCGAGATTGAGAGCTGGCTACGTACAGATGTTGAAGGCCGTTGCCTGAAAGGTCGAGCCGAAGAAGACCGGTCCAGTAGCGGAGATGAGAGATGGACTCGGAATCTTTACCCTGCAGCTTGTTGAGCGAGAGATTCAACTCGCGTATGGCTCCTACCACCCTCTTCATCCGTTCTTCGTCTATCTTCTGGTCCTTCGCCTCCGGCCCGTCGGCCGAAGATGCCATCAGCAAATCCTCCTCTGCAAAGGCAAGCCGTCGCAGCTTGTTGGCCGACAGGTCGAGCGCGTGCAGGTCGTGAGCAAGACGAAGAACGTCCAGGGGCACCGCCGTCAGCTGACACTTGGCCAGCGAGAGCGTGGGGTCCCGTTCTCGTGTGTTCGCCTCCAGCAGCGCGACCGCCTCCGGCCTGCGCTTGCTCATCTTGTCCTTAGATTCGCGAACGTTCTCACGTTCAAGTGGGTGCAATAGTGTAGTGGTCGTTACTCCCACCTGGAGCACGCTAAGTAACCATGTCGTTGCCTGGTAGAAACCTCCCTTCTTTGGGAAAGCACGAGCCCGCACAGCGATTGGGCGAACTGGAAGACTCGCCTCCGAGATTTCATTGAACATCATAAAATAACAATGAACTTTACTTAAACTTAAAAGAATGCAAAGTATGTCCTGCAAAAACGCCGAGAGGCAACGCCTTCATCTTTGGAATCAAGATGAATTGCACGGCAGAGGGAGTGGACGTGGCCCGGAGAAAGAAGGGCAGCAAGGGGGCTGTGAAGTCCGTTCTGGGGAGTGCAACGTTTGTGAGTGGCCAAAGCGAACAGGCCACCTGCGGCCTGTTGGCACTCACCGACGCCCTCCTGCTGTCGGCGCTCCTCCCCCTCCTCCCGCCGGTAGCCCTCCTGCGCCTGGGCGCCACCTGCCAGCGGCTCCGTTCACTGACCAGCCACGACACGTACCTAGTCCTGTCAACCACCACACGTACCGCATTGTAGCACCACTCATCGTTGGCGCAAGTGCAGTGTATGGGCAGCGCACTATCGCTCGGCCCGCGGCAAGGCAAAGAGCAATCACGCCGGCAGCGCGCCGCTGATGAAGGCCTGGCGCGAGTGGGTCGCCGTGGGCCTGGAGTGGGAGTATCCGGGTCTCGTCCATGGTACCCACCACCACCACCATCAGTACTACAGGCAGCGCCTGGCCCACACCTCGGCCCGGGAATGGAGCTCAAGTCCCGCCCACCGCGCCGCGCGAAAGGAGCTGGCGCGGGCCATGCGCAAGCACCAGGCCCCACAGCACGACTACAGCTTGAAGGTCGTGGTGGCTGGCGACTGGCGGGTGGGCAAGGTACACTACGCTACGCTACGCTTATCTATCATCGTAGCGATCTCACACTCTCCGTGCGCGCATGCGCCGTGCTGTGTAGAGTTCGCTTCTGCACAGATTTTGCGTACGCACACAGAGCTCCACCCTAGGGTGGCCAGAGAACAGAGAGCAGAGTGCGATCTGACGTGTGTTCATCTGATGTGTGCATTGCTTGTGCTGCGGGTGACAGGACCGACGCCATGCGCCACCCTACGAAGAGCACCCCGACTTCGTACCGAGCCCGCTTCACCTGTTCGCTGCTGCAGCCGCCGCCGCCGCCGCCGTTCTGACACCCAGACATGCGCAATAGGAATACAGGGTCGTGGGATGGAAGGGCGACATACTCAGCTTGCAAGTGGTACTCCTTTCTTTTCTTTTCTGTTTTTCTTTCTTTTTTTATGTGCTGTTCTGGTAGTAGCTCTGATGGGCGCGACCACCGTGGCAGTGGGAGAATCCGATCACCGGCTTCAAGACGGTCGGGTCGAGCCCCTTTCGTGATTGCGACGCGGTGATCGTTTGCTTCGACGCCACCGCCGAACGCTCCTTCGACAGTGCCAAGGCCCTGGTGCAGGAGGTACATCACCGACTAGTCACGTTTGTGTGTGGTGCGCCCCTCCGGTGCTCATCTCTGGTGAAGATCAAACGGTACACGTACGACCGGGTGCTGGGTCGCATGCTGGTCGGCACCAAGTGGGACAAGCGGAAGAAGCGAGCAGTTCCACGAGAGCTCCCAAAGGTACGCATCTCAGTTCATCTCATAAAATCGTCACTCTCGCCAAACTCAACATTCCACACACACACCACACGCAACACACACGAACGCAGGCCTTCGCAATGGAGGAGGGAATTCCGTTCGCGTGGACAAGCGCGAAGAAGGGGACGGGCGTGGAGGAGGCCTTCCGACTGCTCGTCGGCGAGATGTACGCCCGAGGTGTCATCCTCCACAAGGCACGCAACAAAAAACCGAAATGAAGGACATTAGGTGTTAATGAATATTGATGTGTTGTGAAATGATGAAAACGTGATATCACGTTGGTGAGTGAGAATGGCGCTCTGGTCGACTGGCATGGCTCGATCAAAACAGGACCGGAAACGTGGTCGTCAGCCGGATGTCGTTGCTTGATGAGCCCACCATCACCGTGAACTGGCCCGGCTCCACCACCCATTTGAATTGCCTGCCGTGCGCTCATGGTATTAGAAGAGCAGCCGGCCAGCCAGCGAACAGCTGTGGTGTGGTACCTGTTGTAGATGACCAAGTCCTTGGTGACGTCGAGGCTGAAGGTGACCGTCGTCGACTGGCCGGGCTGCAGGCCGACGCGCTGGAAACCCTTGAGCGATCGAAGAGGCGTGGTGACGCTGCTCACCTCATCCCGCACATACATCTGCACCACCTGTTACGCCAACCATAGACCCACCACGTCAGCCTTTGTCCCTACGCTCTAATGATTGGGGGTGACCCAGAGGGTGGGAGGGAAATACCTCCTCGCCGGCCATCTTGCCCACATTTTCCACGTTCAGCGTGATGGTCATCACAGTGCTGGGCAGAATCACGATGGGCGAGATCGCCAGGTTGCTATCTGCGCGGTGTGATGGCCCGTCAGCACACTGTGTGCGCCTGCTCTCTCTCTCTCTCTTTGTGTGTGTGTGTGTGCGCGCGCGCGCGAGGTAGCAGGCCACTCTTTTCTACGTACAGGCAAACTGGGTATACGACAGCCCGTGCCCGAAGTGATACAGCGGAGTGCTGGACAAGTTTAGGAGTGACCGATTTAGCGCGGTCTGGGCTTGGGCTGCCACACGCGTGCGTGTGTGGAGGGATTGACGCGTACCTGCTGGTGCCATCGGCGTAAATGGCTGTCTGGTTCTTACGCGCGCTGGGCTTGTAGTTGTAGAACATTGGCAGCTGGCCCGAGCTCTGCGGGAAGGTGACCGGGATGCGGCCCGCAGGGTTGTAGTCGCCAAACAGCACGTCGGCGATCGCCTGGCCCTGGGCCTGCCCGGGGTAGAACCCGGTGATGATGGCGTCGGCGTTGTCGTTCAGCCAATTCACGCTCAGGGGCCGCCCGTGCAGAAGGACGGCTATGAAGGGCTTGTTGGGCGCGGCCGCGCGTATGGCCTCGAGCAGCTCCTGCTGCGAGCCGGGCAGGTCCAGCGTCGGCCTGTCAAACGTCTAGGGGCAGATAGTGTGTGGCCATGCTCAACGTTAGCGCACACGCACACGCACACGCACACGCACACGCACACGCACACGCACACGCACACGCACACGCACACGCACACGCACACGCACACGCACACGCACACTCGATGGAAGTCATGAATGTACCTCGCCACAGGTGCGAGTGTCCTCGCCCACAACTGCGATGATGATGTCGGCAGCGGCGGCGGCCTTGACGGCGAGATTCTGGCCGACTTGAGTGCCGCCGATGAGGCTCCACTGAAGGCACATGTACGAACCCTCGTTGGGGCGCACAAACTCCAACACAACGGCATACTTGGCACCCGCCTGGCTCCAGCATTGCAGAGAGTGCGAGTGAGCAGCGCAGCTACTGAAGCTAGGGTAGGGCTTTGCAATACGGTACCGCGAACGTGAATGGAACGTTCCTGGTTGAATTGGGGTTGGCGAACGTGTCCACCAGGACTTGGCCGTTCAATGTAAGCCTGAGCGCACGCGGAACGTGTGGCGTAATTTGATGAGGAATGTCAACAATCTACCGCACCCCAGGTGTAAAAAGGTTGCGGGGGAGGAGATACCGGGCGGAGCC
>NW_004457618.1:126240-133968 GCF_000313135.1 Acanthamoeba castellanii str. Neff | reverse complement strand
AGGAACAGGGTCTCCAGATCGCGTGGGCCAAGGTGGGCCGGCGCAGTGTTCAGTCCGCTCTCGGGAATGGAGTGCCCAGCGTAGTGCTTCGGTTCAGCTGCGACGATCATTGACACAGCTCTCATCAGAGGCAAAGCGAACTAAAGACAGCAACGAGTGGGGCCAAGGAAGGAGATGGAGACGAACCAACGACGGTGTGGTTGGTGGCCAGCGACGTGTGCGGGTCCGTGCCGCCCTGGAGCCCGGACACCATCGCCACGCCGAGTCGGGAGACGTGATAGGTATCCTCGCCGTAGAGCTCTTCGATCCTGCACTCGCCATAGTCAGCCTGGCCAGTTAGTAATTACTGTCTAAAGTGCTGGAGTGGCTCTCAGACTAAGTCAGACCTGCCCCATCGCGGTTCGTAGCCGATGCCGAGGACGGGCGCGAGGCAGAAGCCGATGCCGTAAGCGCGGGCCTCGGCGGCGATCGCTTGGCCCACACGGTGCACGAGGTCGGTGTCCCACGTCGCACCCATCGCATTCGATTGCGGAAACACTGTCGTGGTTTGGCCCCGAACAACCCGTGAGTATGGAAGGTGGAAAGAATGTAGCGCTGTTGCCCACGCACACGGTCTTAGCTCAAAGACGCACCTGTATGTCCCGACTGAGGGTATAGACACACAACTCAGCGTTAGCTGGCGCCACACAGAGAGAGAGTAGTAGTAGTACCTGCAGGAGACCGTGAAGACACTCTTCGATAAAGAGGAAAGGGATGCCGAGCCGCGACTTCTGCTTGGCCCACTGCTGGAGCAGGTTGATCTCCTTGGCCGTGTGCGGGTAGAAGTCGTGCACCGCGCCGCCCGCACCCAGGGACCAGGCGCGCTCGATGCGGTCCCAGTCCAGCTGGCCGGTGGTCACAATGTCGTTGCCCGAGTAGAGGTCGAGCTGTCGCGCCTGGTTCGCACCCGCGGGCACCAACCACAACAAAGTCCAACATTGTAAGCCACGGAACGCGAAAGAGCAGAAGGAGAGGAGGAGCTACCTTGTCAAGAAGAGTCATGTTGGCTATAATGGCACGGATGCGCGCTTCATCAACACCCTGCGAGAGGGAGAGTAGATCTACACTGAGCGTTGTGTGAGATTAAAGTTGCCAACAAACCTTTGCAGCAACCAGGGCGGCCCACACTAAGAGGGCGAACCCACAGAGGACGACTATCCTCCTGGCACACAGCATGCTTGCGTTCTACCTTCCTTCCTTCCACAGATGAAGGAAAATACTACCGCTTCGTGCGGGAAGCAAAAGAGAAATTCAACAGGAAAACATTTTTCTCTTGTTACCACACTTTTGACCAATGGGTGAGGGGCAACACAAACACCCTGAAACCTTGCAACCGAAACCAACGCAGTAGAACGAAAGAACGAAGGCAGAAGCATGTCCTTCCCGTCAAAGAAAGAACTAGGTTAGTATATCCCTTGTCTTGAGTTTGTGCGTGAACCGCTAATCCCTGGCCTGCAGCGGTGGTGGGCGGCGCTACGGCTACGGCCGCAGTGGCGGGGCCAGTGGCAGTCACAACTGGTGTGGGGCTACTGGGCTTTGGCACTGGGGGCATCACGGCAGGTTCATGGGCTGCCGGCTTCATGGCGAGCTACGGTTCGCCTGACCTTCTTTTTCAAACACACCAACCACGCTTGTGGATTGTACTACAACTGTGAGAGTGAATCAGCTCATTAAGCTCTTGCGACACTTGCAGGTGGCACAGTGGCATCGGGCAGCGCGTGTGCCGTGCTGCAGAGCGTTGGCGCTGCTGGCCTGGGCGTGGTGGGCGTGGGTGCCTTCGCCGCGGTCGGCGGTGTGGCTGTGGTTGGCGCCTATGGGACTTACAAAGGCGTGCAGTGGTACCGCGGGCGCAACAGAGGAGAGGACCCTATCCCGGCCGCGTTGTAAGGAGCGGTGAGGAAGAGTGGCGGCACCACCAAAGAGAACAACTTTGCACCCACACGTTTTACGCGTACAAGAGAGCTGCGAGCATGCTGCAGTGTCGCGCCCCACAGATGGCCGGCCTACGGCTTGTGCTGGCCTCGGCTTCTCCTCGACGTCGTCAGATACTCGCCGAATTGGTTGGGTCCTCCATCTTTCTTCAATTCACGATTTAATCGATCTGATTTGAGATTCTGGCAGGGACTGAACGTGGAGGTGGTGGGGTCACGATTTGAAGAAAATCTCGACAAAGAGAAGCTCGGTCCCGTGCCCTACGTCACTGCCACCGCGCTCGGCAAAGCCAACGAAGGTTGCCTCTCCCCTCCCCCCGGGTGTGCAGGTCCTCGCGGGCACCAGTACACTAACGTGGGTGGTCTACAGTGCACGAACGACTGAAGGGTGAGGCCAAGGACATGGACCTAATCATCTCGGCCGACACCATCGTTGTGCGAGCCTCACCCTTGCGTGCGCGTACTCGTGCGCGATGATCATCATCCTCTCATCGTCGTCTGTCGCATGTGATAGGTGTTGGAGGACAAGATCTTGGAGAAGCCCTCGTCGGAGGACCACGCCCGCGAGATGCTGCGCCGGCTGAGCGGCAGCACACACACCGTGCACACGGCCGTCGTGCTTCTCCTCCCCAAGCAGCAGCAGCACAGTGCGGAGCCGGCGGCGCTCGTGCGAAGCTTTCACGAGTCCACGCAGGTGACCTTTGCCGACCTCAGCGACGAGATGATCAACGCCTACGTCGCCACCGGCTCGCCCATGTACTACATCTCGTCCTTTTCCCTTCAATCTCGATGACGACGATCATGGTGACGATGATGCGATAACGACGACGGTGGCATTGGCAGGGACAAGGCGGGTGCGTACGGGATTCAGGAGGTGACCGGCGGTTCGCTGATCCGTGGCATCAACGGGTGCTACTACAACGTCGTCGGCTTTCCGCTCCACCGCTTCTGCACCGAAGTTCTCGACCTCCTCGACCACAAGCTGCTCTGACTCAGGGTGGTGGGTGGACAAGCCAAGCTGTTGCATAATTGGCCCTCGCGGCATTGCGTCTGTTACGAGATCGGCGAACACGAACACGAATGGTGAAAGGTAACTCGACATCCGCTCAGCTCAGCTCAGCTGGTGCTGGCGCTTGGCAGACGACTTGGCGGACTTGCGGGTGGCGGGGAGCAGCTCGAGGTCGTGGTAGACCTGGGTCCACAGCCGGGCCTGCTCGCGGAACTCCTCGAGGCCGCCGGCGCCGATGCCCTCCGTCTGCGCCAGCGCGCTCTGCATGAAGGCCGAGGGCTCGCCCTTGGGCGCCCGAATGAAGAACTCCTGAGCCCTCCTTCGTCGGCCCTGTAGAGCATGTTCGGTAAGTTTGTTGTGCGTGTGCGTGTGCGGTGGTGCGTGTGTGCGGTGGTGCGTGTGGTGCGTGCGATGCATACCTTGCTCTGCTTGCGGAGGATCTTTTCAAGAGGGTGGGCGCGCGGCTTGGGAATGGCCGGGTTGAAGCCCACGGTCTCGAACTGGAACGCCTTGTAGAGCGCCATGGGCTCCGACTTGGCCGCGGGCGACACACCGCCCGGAGCCTGCACCGGTTTGGCTACACACACACCACACACACAACAGTCAGCATACGCTGCTAGTTTGATTCTCGAGAAGTGTGAGGTTGGTTGGTTACCGTGGCCGCCGTCGGCTTCGACAAAGGCCTGGAGCACGCGGGCCGAGTAGTCCACGACGGTCGGGTGGTAGTAGTCCTTGGCCATCGGGAACTCCCAGAGCGTGGAGGCGAGCGGGTTGGCGTGCTCCGGGTCAGACACCTCGGCCATGAACGTGCCCGAGCCCACGAACTCGCTGTCGAGCAGTTGCTGCGACCGCGGGTGTCGCTGCACACAATCATTGTCGATAAGGCGAGTAATCAGTACGCTGGTCTGTGTGTTGTGTCGTGTGTGTGTCGTGTGTGTGTCGTGTGTGTCGTGTGTGTGTCGTGTATGTGTGTGTGTGTCGTGTGTGTACGTTAAAGATTTCCTTGATGATCGAGATGATGGCCAGGCAGGCATTGGGCGGCAGACACATCGCTATGTTCATCAGTCGCTTGGCAAAGCCGGCCATACGATTGACGGACACCTTGAGAAGGCCGGGCCAGTGTAGTGTGAGACCAGGTCTAATGATGGCTGGCCACACCAGCAGGAAACGGGTGCATACCTGCTTCTTGTCCTTGGACATGAGGGACAGGCAGTGGAGAAGGGACTTGACGAGCTCAGGCGACTTGATCGAGTGGGTGGGGATGAAAGGCAGAAGCTCGTACAACCGCGCGTACAGTTCCTGTTTGTCGTGGGCCAAGCCGTGAGCACGCAACACACACACACACACACACACACACACACACACACACACACACACACACACACACACACACACTGTGGGGGAAGGCGCACCTTGAGATCGATGTTGAGGGCGTTGTACATGAGCGAGTTTTGCTGGAGCATCTGCAGAGCGGTGATGGCGCACTGCAGCTGCGTGGGCACGGACAGCGGCGAGTTGTCCTGGCCGATCAGCTCACGCAGGGCCGTGATGATGTCCTGAATGAAGTCGATGTTGATGAACCGCGTGTATCTGTGCCAAACGTTCAAACGAGTAAGACCGTGAGGTGAGCAGTGCTAATCATCTTGTGTGTGGCAAATGGCTGGGACGGAGGCCGCCAGTACCGAACGAGACCGCGCAGGACCGAGGGCAGGAGGGGCGAGTTGGTGGTCCGCTTGAGGACTCGGAAGTAGGTGATGAACACACTTCGCAGAATGTCCGTTTGCTAATGGTCACACAACGAACGTCCCACAGTGGTGAAAGCGAGTGTCAGCAGTGGACCGCATGGCTGGAGACAGAGCGAGTGTGCCGGCGATCGTACGATTGTCTTTCGCTCCTCCTTGCTCTGGGCGGCTTCGGCCTCCTTCATCTCGGCCTCGACTTCCTTCATCACCTTGAATTCCTGCACTCGACGAAGAAGATAGATGAGACAATCAATCATACACCTGGTCCAATGCCGGTGTGTGTGTGTGTGTGTGTGTGTGGTGTGTGTGTGTGTGTGTGGACTGGTCACGTGCCCTGTATTGCTTCTTGGTGAGCTTCTTCTTGTCCTTCTTCGAGAGATGGGTCTTGGCCGGGTCCAGCGTGACGTCGCCCTCCTTCAGCATGTCCGTGAACTTGATGTGCAGCAACACCTCGATGGTCTACATCACCCACACCACGGGCCTCGTTGTGAGTTCTACGTCGGCGCAGCCGAGAAGCCAGAGAAAAAGAAAAGAGGGCATGGTCGGTACCTCGGGTCGGCTGCGGAAGCCCTTCGACTTGACGAACTGACCGATGAGCTTCACCGTCTGGCGGGTGGTGCCGCCCTGCTTGTCGTTCTCGAACACCGTGTGGATGGCCTTGATGCATTGTGTCCTGTGATACGCCGACGTCGATTAGCACAGAGCGAGCAGAAGAGCAGAAGAGCGGGAAGATGCGGGGACTAAGGTACCTCAGCTCGGCGTTGTTGGAGGCCAGGTAGGGCACCAAGAGCGAGATGATGTTCCACGTGAAGTTGAAGTGCGGCACAGACCTGAGCAACTCCGCCATACACCTGTTGTTGTTGTTGTTGTTGTTGTTGTTGTTGTTGTTGTTGTTGTTGTTGTTGTTGTTGTTGTTGTTGTTGTTAGTCTCCAAAACAGCAACTCACGTAGCAGTTGTAGTTTTTGTAGATAGAAGCGTACTTGACAGCCAAAATGCGGTAGTGCACGTCGACCTTGACATGCGGCGCTTCGTCGCCCTGCGCCGGTTTGTCTGGGTGGTTGGCGAGAGTGCATGTGAGCGTTGATGCGCAGAGAAGCGCAGGCAATGGGTGTGCGTGGTGATTGGGTGTGTGGCGTAGGTACACTTCATGATCTTCTCGAGCTTCTGGAGGTATTTCTGATAGGACGAGAGCAGACGCGCTTCGAACTCGCGGACCTTCTTGACCTCCTTCGACACCTTCATCTGCTTCTCCTCTGCGGTCGGCAAACGGACGCGATATCTGTTCAGACCGGAAAGAAAGTGGAAAGTCAGCGGCTGTGTGTGTGTGTGTGTGTGCTGCGCATGTGCCACGCATTTGAGTGTATCATACCCGGGAATGATGTCCTTGAAGACCTCCAGCAGCGACAGCACGGCGAGCTTCTGGGCAATCGCATCATCTTGGAAGCACATCTCGGTCAACTCTTTCAGCATCTTGGACTGCACAGCATACGCATCGTCGACAACAAACAACAACAAGTCAGCAACCTCATCTCATGGACATCGGAGCAAACATCAAAGCCGGCGGCGGGAGTGGTCCGTACGTTTTCCTCGGGGTCCTCAATGATCTTGGTACAGAGGTGGGCGATGTGCATCTTGGTGTGCTCGTTCTGCTGCTGCCTGCTGTGGAACTTCTGGAGCTCACTCACCATCTCCTTGCCCTTCTTCTCCTTCTTTGCCGCCTGCTCCACCTCCATTTCCTCCTCCTCCTCCTCATCGTCTTCATCGTCTTCTTCTTCATCTTCTTCATCTTCATCCTTGATCGACGCCCCGTCGGTCTCGTCGTGGTCCATGTCGTCTCCCTCGTCACCGTCCTCCACGCCTTCCTCCTTCACCTCGGCCTCAGCCTCGCTGCCGTCTTCGTCGCTCTCATCGGCGCCGAGCTTGCGGTACTCCTTCGCCACGATCAGGTTTCCGTGCGCGTCCTTCACCGGCAGACGCGGGATCTGCACGTCAATAGAAGAGAGAGAGAGAGAGAGGAATGACAAAGTGGAACGAAGATTTATTAGTGATGACTTGCGAGCTCTCCTCTCCAGCACGATAGTGGTGATGATTACTCCTTTTGCTGCTTGTTCTTATTCCTTGCCTTCTGGCCTCCCCTCTTCCCTCTCTTTGCCTTCTTTTTTTTGCCTTCTCCTTGACTGGAAGCTGCAGGGGCAGCAGCTGATGCCTCGCTTCCCTCTACATCATCAACTGCCTCCTCCTCGATGGTGGTGGTGGTAGCGATGGCCTCGGTGGTGTTGCGTACCTCGGGCGCCTCGTCCCAGCTGGCCGTGCGGGGCTTCCTCTCCCACTCGGCCTCGGTGTTGTCCTTCTTCTGCCTCTCGCGCTCGGCCTTCTTGCTCGCTCGCCTCGTGGTCTTGTTGCTGTGGAGCACAACACAACATAACAATCTAGACGTGAGTCTCTGCCTTCATGTGATGGTTCAGACATCACGCACCCAAGGAGGTCGGTGAGGTTCTTGGGGTCTACGCCGCCGAGGAAGTTGGCAAACTGGGTGTTGCCCTTGAAGAACTCGAGGTCCTCCTCACCCACTTCCTCCTCTTCCTCTTCTTCCTCCTCCTTCGGGGGCGCGGCCTCCGCCGGGGCACCCTTCTTGCCACCCATCGTCCTGCGCTTTTTGTTGGGCTGCCGCACAACATTCATGGCCATTAGCATCATGCAAGACATGGCTCGCTACAAATCGCGGGAGTTTAATCTCGCGATTAAATTCATTTAATTCAGCCTAATGGAGGAATTGGTGGCAAGTGCACAGTACCTGAGCGCCCTTGGCCTTCTTATCGGGCTTGGTGCTCTTCATCTGGGGATTGCTACCATCGCGCTTCCTCTTGACCGCGCCGACGCCAGCGGGCTTATCGGACAGCGCGCGGGGCGGGGCCTGACCCTTGGGCTTGCCCCGCGCTGTCTTCTTCGGCAAGGTACTGCGCTTCACACGTCCCATCTCTGATCACTCCAGCACACAATGCGAAT
>NW_004457618.1:124737-125560 GCF_000313135.1 Acanthamoeba castellanii str. Neff | reverse complement strand
GGTAAAGGCGCTGTCGCGCACCTACGCGAGGGCCATCGCCGGCACGCCGACCGCGATGAACTTCGACCCGGAGACTGGCGTCTTCCAGCTCACCTATATCCTCAACCTGGTACCACTACTCCTAGCGCCGCCCAACACCCAACACTCTTTTGAACGGTTCGCATCGACACCCGTATGATCAGAAGGTGAGCCAGCCCACGGAGATCTACCTCAACGAGGAGTACTACTACGCCAACGGCTACGTCGTCTCCGTCGTGCCGAGCCAAAGTACGAAGCCTGCCCCTCTGCCCAATACGCGGGTACTCTCCGCGTAGCTCACCGCCTCTCGTTGCCGCTTCCTCTCTATTTCCTCTGCGCGCAGTCGTGCAAGCCAAGTCGCCGGGCAAGAACCTCGTGTGGGTGTACGCCCTTCCGACAGCCACCGACGGCGCCACCATCACCGTCACCATCAGCCCCAAGTGAGCATTCCGCTTCCCCCCTTTCTTTTAGAATAGAATTAATAAAAAAATAGAATGACAAAAATGGACAATTTATAGATTCAATAAATAAATAAATAAATAAATAAACTCAAACCCCGCAGGGCTTGAATCAGAAGAAGAGGGCAGAGATGGCGGCGAGCAGGAAAGAGGTGGGCGCGGCGGCGGCCGAGGTCTGCACGGACGCGCCGTAGGCCGGGTAGTTGTTGCTCTGGGGCACGGACAGGCACAGGTGGTCGTTGGGACAGGCCTGGTTGGCCTGGTTGTCGCCCACCGCGCGCTTCTTGTTGGCGGCGCCGCACCAGCCCTTGGTGGCCTCGCAGGTGAGGCCCGCCGGCAGGTCGATG
>NW_004457618.1:108257-124296 GCF_000313135.1 Acanthamoeba castellanii str. Neff | reverse complement strand
TATGAGGCACCAACCTATCAACTTTCATGTCCCTTCATTGCGCGCACTCACACGCCGGCGGCCGGTGTGGTGGACGTCGGCAATTCAGGAATTGCTGGCGCTGGAGGAGCGGATGGGTTCGGTCGCCATAGCCCCGTCGGCCGTCACGGTCGACCAACTGCCCACGCACCCCTTCTCCAGCGCCCAACTGCGACGCACAGGAGGAGAAGGAGGAGAGCTCGACGAACAGCTCACCACGTACGTCACCCATCGGCCGTTGAACATGGTCATCGTTAGTTAACTTTGTTGTGGTTGCTGTGTCGTTGCATTGCTACAGGTGTACGATCTGCCTGGTGGAGTACGAGGACGGGGAGCTGCTGAAGACGTTGCCGTGCTTGCACTCCTACCACCAGGAGTGCATCGACGAGTGGCTCTCCGGCAACAAGCTGTGCCCCATTTGCAAGTTTGATGTCACCACCGCGCCCAGCACCTACTCCTGAGCAGGAGAGCCCTGTTGTTGGCAGCAAAGCAAGAAAGAAAATGAAAAGAAACAGGACTCTATGTACGAAGAGAAGTAGTGGGGTGGAGGGTGGAGGAGCGGTTTGTGGTTTTGGGGGGAGAGGAGGCTCTAGAAGGCCGGCGCAAAGTCCCAGTGGCGGATGAGCCCGTCCATCGAGCCGCTGACCAGCCGCAACGGCGAGGCCTGCATGCACGTGATTCTTCGATCTGATACCGCCACGCACACAACAACGTGAGCCTCCTGCTCGTGTGTGTCGTGTCGTGTCGTTTGTGATGCGTGTCGTGTGTCGTGTGTGGGATACGACGTACCCAAACGGCTGACGGCGTGGCTGTGGTTGCCGTTGTTCCACCGCTTGGAGATGCAGTTGCCGCTCTCGACGTCGAACACATTGATGCTGCCGTCGTTGGACCCCGTCACCAGGTGGCCCAGCCCGTTGAAAGTAGCCGTCTCCACCCACTCCTGCAGCACGCCAGATATTACATCGTCGACGTAATAAGTCACGTGCGGAGCCACCAGCAGACCAGGACCCGGGCGCGGCGCGTACCGAGTTGCCGAGATAGCGCTTGAGCGGGACCAGCTCGTGGCCGTTCACCATGCGAACGTCGTAGCTGAGGACCGGGAAGCCGGCGCTCTCGCTGCGCAGCGGACCGCCGCCCACGAAGATCTCGTTGCCTACAGGCACCACACCGCAATATCACACGACACACGACACACGACACACGACACACGACACACGACACGCCGCACGCACACACCACACATGACAACACGCACAGAGAACAGTTGAGCCTTCTCTTCAAGCGAGCTCATGAGTGTGGCGGCAGACGGGGCGCACTGTTCTGAGGATTGCGGAGGAGCGAGAGGATGGTGCGCAGGCCGGATTGGAGGGTGGCGACGACCAGTCCCGATGCGGTGTCGAAGATGAGGAGCTCGCCCTTGTTGTTGGCCGTCATCACCTCCCGCGGTCCCCACGGCAGCACGCAGTTGACCGACTTGACCGAGTCCTGCTGCTCCGGCACCAGCACCATGGCACACTCCTCCTTCTCCAAGTCCCACACCTGCATGTGTGCAAGTTGCGCGTTTTTTTCAGCGAAAAAGAACGAAGGCGTGTGGTGTTGTTTGGGGACGCGTGGTACGTACGCGCGTGCTGTGGTCGACCGAACACGACACCAGCTTGTTGTCGCCTGGCATCACGCACAGGGCGTTGATTGAACCCGTGTGGCCAGACAGGTGGCACAGCTCCTGGCCTTGATTCAGGTCCCACACTGAAACCAGCACATACACACGCACGCGCACACCGCACACAGCACACCATCGCAAAAGAATGTCAGTCGGTGGTGGGTGGTGTCCAGGAGGCGGAGAGGGCTTGGCGTACATCGGACGACCTGGTCGAGAGCGCCGGTCGCCAGCCGGTTGCCCTCGGGGCTGGGCACAAACGTCATACTGTACAGATACCCGCCTGCATCGCCCGCGCGCCACATGTGCATCCAGGCTTAGCAGGCCAACCAAGACGCGCGCTACGCTCGAGAAGCGCCGGGAGAACGAGAGAGCAAGAGAGAGAGAGGGATCGAGAGAGGGCAAAGAACAAAGTGACGACTCACGTTTGTGCGCGACCCACGAATTGAGCATCTCGCTGGTGCCCAGCCGCCGCACTTGCACCTCGCCGCTGGTGTTGCCGGAGAGGAGGACGTCCTGCTCCTCGTCGAAGAGCATGCAGTAGCAGCGGGTCGATGACGCGTCCTTGGCCGTGCGCGTACCGAACCTGCCCTCGCGCCAATTCTTGTCGACACATGCGCATTCACACGTGCATGGGTGAGTTACAGCGTCGACCCCGAGCGCGTGCGCGGGAGAAGGTGAAAGATGAATGATGAAGAAGATGAAGTTGACGCACCTTGGTGACCATGTGCTGGGCCTTGAGAAGGGCCTTCCAGCCGGACTCGGACCGGATGCGCTCCTCCCACTTGGCGCGCAGCTTGCCGCCACCGCGCCGCCTGCCGCCCGCGGCGTCGTGTGTTGTCGTGGCGGTGGGCAACTGGCGGCCATCGTACGACTTGAGCAAATAGCTCCACAACACTGCATAAAAGCTAATTATTTAGCCATCATTATTTTTTTAAAATTATTCTATTTAAAAATAAAACAAACAAGAAATAATAATTGTCAATTAAACGAACTAAAAATGAATACAATAAATAAAGATGGTGAGTGTGCCTTCGTCCGAGAGGAGGGCGCGGAAGCGGAGGCTGAGGCGTTCGACGCTTAGAAGGAGGTCGCGCGGTGCGAGGAAGGAGAGCACGATGGCGAGCACCTCGTCTGGTAGCTCCTCCATCGACATGATGGCGGTTCGTTGTTCTATTTGCATTTTTTTTTGTACCTCCTCCTTCTTATACGCCTCACTGCCGAACGCAGATCGTCAGTCCACCACCCTGTGTCTCGCTTCACCACGCCAAGTTGAGGCACCCGCTCAGCTGTCTCTTTTTCCGTTGCTTCTTCCGTGGCGCGTGACTCTGGAATTCAAGGATCGCAAAAAATTTCAAATAGGCCGACAAATATCATTATCAATTTGCTGACCTCTCGCGAGCAAGATGAGGTTGGTTGGCGTTGTGGTGCTCGTGCTGTTGAGTGTCTCTCTCGTGCAGGGCGTCATCCAGGTACGGCAACGGGAACTTCTTGTCTTGTCTGCGCCACTCACCGCGAGTCCACGGCCACTTCACTGTTTAGGTGAACCCCAAGACGCAGTTCTTCGTGGACGAGACCGGACGCACCCGCCTCTTCCATGGCGTCAACGCCGTCTACAAGGCATTGCCCCCAACGCTTTCGCTTTCGCTTTCGCTTTCGCTCTTGCCCCTCCCCCGGCAAAACCCGATAATAATTGAGGTTGCCGAGGGCTCGTGCCATATCTCGGTGTGTTTGGTTGGTTTGTGTGCAGGTGCCGCCGTACTATCCGATGGTGGACGGGTTCGACCCGCAGCTGTCCCTGTCCGACAGGGACATGCAGGACCTCCAGCGCTGGGGCTTCAACGCCCTCCGCGTACACATTCCTAGCATATCAAGGCCGTTTTTGGGGCGCTGCGTGTCGTTGACGGTGGGTGCGTGGTGCAGTTGGGCGTGATGTGGCCGGGCGTGGCGCCGACCAATGGCACCTTCAACGAGACCTACATCGACGTGATGGCGTCGATCATCAAGAAGCTGGGCAGCTACGGCATTTACACCATCGTCGGTTCGCATGCTCCTCTCGTGTGGCTGTAGCGAGAGGGGGGGAGGGAGCTGATCACAATCGATTGTTTTGTGTTGGGCTCGAGGGGAGCAGACGCCCACCAGGACCTGTTCACGCGTCAGTGCTGCGGCGAGGGCGCGCCCGATTGGGCCGTCGACTTTGGCAGCTTCTCCCTGCCCTTCCCCCTGCCTGCCACGGGCGCCACCGTACTACCTGCCAGAGTTCCATCCATCCTCTTGTTCTACATCCACCCTTACCTCCGAACGCGCACACGCACACGCACACCACCGCACACGCACACGCACACGCACACCACCGCACACACGACACACGACACATAGGTTTTCCCCAAGGACAAGAATGGATATCCTCCGCTGTCTGAGTGCCTCAAGGTTTGCTCACTTGTTATTTGTCATCATTTTAGTTAATGATTTATTTTTTTTATTTTGCTCTCCGCGCAGTACGGGTTCGGTCAGTTCTACTTCGCCGAGCAGACCATGGCGGCGTTCCAGAGCCTCTACGACAACCGACGCGGTATTCAGGACGGGTATCGCACCACCATCACCACCACAGCTTCTCAACTCGCGCGTTTCTCGCTCAGAGTGCTCTCCTATAATGGCTGTGATTCATCAGGTTCATCAGCTACTGGTCGAAGCTGGCGCAGACCTTCAAGGACTCGCCCTACGTGCTCGGCTACGAACTCATCAACGAACCTGTACGCGGGCCTCCCCCCTCCCACTCACCTCTCCTCACTGTGCGGTAGCGCTCAACCACTCGCGACGGACCGCCAATGCCAGTTCGCGGGCAACGTGTATGCGAACCCGTCGCTCATCGTCCCGGGCGTGGCCGATCGGGCCAACCTGTATCCCATGTACCAGCGCCTCCACCGCGCCATTCGGCAGTGGGACGACCAGCACGGTGCGCACCCTTCTTTCCGCTGCGTACAAGACGGCCACGTAGCCACCATGCGCCTAACCACTGAGCGTGGGGCGTGGATTCAGTGATCTTCTACGAGTGCGCGACCAACGATCTGTGGGAGGTGGGATTCCCGGAGGGACCCGGCGGCCACGCCTACGACGACCGTCAGGCCTTCGCCTACCACGTGCGTGTGACCTGCCACCTTAATCTTCAGCCATCAGTCCGCTGAGTCGTGTGCGATTGTGCGTGTGCGGTGGTGCGTGTGTCGTGTGTGTGCGTGGTCGTGAATAGATCTACTGTGGCCCGCAGGACTCGGATGGTTCGCCGGGTAGTGTAATCCTGTGCGACGCCGAGGACACCTACTTCTACAGCCTCTACAACTCGACCATCAAGCGCCTGGGCGGCGGGTACTTCATGACCGAGTTCGGCGCCATGGCCAACAACTCGCGCGGCATCGACAACATGCGCTACCTCACCGGCCAGGCCGACCGCCACCTCTCCTCCTGGACCTACTGGCAGTTCAAGGGTACCTCGCCCTTGACGTTTTCGCTGCTGACGTCATCAGCGTTCTTACATAATTCTGCCCAACCCCGCCAAGGCTACAACGACATCACCACGTCGTCGCAGCCCACGGCCGAATCGTTCTACGACGCCGCGGGCGAGCTGGAGGTCAACAAGGTATCTACCAATATAGCTACCACTAGAGTAGTGCTTGGGTGTCGGCGTAAGGTGGTGGCTGATCGATCGATTCGACCGGGTCTGCCCAAACACACACAGGTAAAGGCGCTGTCGCGCACCTACGCGAGGGCCATCGCCGGCACGCCGACCGCGATGAACTTCGACCCGGAGACTAGCGTCTTCCAGCTCACCTATATCCTCAACCTGGTACCACTACTCCAAGCACCGCCCAACACTCAACACACTCTTTTGAACGGTTCGCATCGACACACGTATGATCAGAAGGTGAGCCAGCCCACGGAGATCTACCTCAACGAGGAGTACTACTACGCCAACGGCTACGTCGTCTCCGTCGTGCCGAGCCAAAGTACGAAGCCTGCCCCTCTGCCCAATACGCGGGTACTCTCCGCGTAGCTCACCGCCTCTCGTTGCCGCTTCCTCTATTTCCCCTGCGCGCAGTCGTGCAAGCCAAGTCGCCGGGCAAGAACCTCGTGTGGGTGTACGCCCTCCCGACAGCCACCGACGGCGCCACCATCACCATCACCATCAGCCCCAAGTGAGCATTGCGCTTCCCCCCTGTCTTTTAGAAATAGAATTAATAAAAAAATAGATGACAAAAATGGACCATTTATAGAATGATTCAAGAAAAAAATAAATAAACTCAAGGGCTTGAATCAGAAGAAGAGGGCAGAGATGGCGGCGAGCAGGAAAGAGGTGGGCGCACTCTCGCACCTGGCCCATGATCTGCGCCCTGAAGCACGCGTTGTTGTTCAAGATCTCGGCCTGTTCAGTGCGTCGAGTTGTTAGCGCACAACACACACGACCGCACACGACACACGGAAGCGGTTGCAGGCGGTGGAGCCGAGGCCGTCACGGCCGCAGGCCGCGGCGTCGCTCGGGGAGACGCCGGCGCAGGTGTAGTAGGCCGAGACGAGCTGGCTCGACACGTTGACGAGGCAGGCGCCGAACTGACAGCCGGGCACGTAGGCAGAGCAGGTCATGTGCTTGAGCGCGGTGAGGCAGTCCTGGCACACGCTGAAGCCGTGCCTGGCTGCGGCGGTGGCCACCGCGGACTTTTCATGTTGCTCGGCCTTCATGGCGGTACGTCCACCACTTGACCACTGCGCTCTTGCGGTGCCTTCGTTCAAGTAAAATAAATTCCTAATATCTGTAATTCCCCAGCCCTTGCCTGCAGCGAGGTCTCTTCCTCGGGACTCAAGTTCTGCTTCAAGAATCTGCCCAGCAGCAACTTCAACAACCACAACTCGAGCCTCACCAACATCCTGACGATCTTCGAGTCCGTCTTCTCTGCTGTACCCTTTTCTTTTACTCACACCTTGGGCGAGCAAGCGCAGCCTCGGCGAGCGCGGTGCAGAGCGCCAGCGAAAGGGCACTACGGCCTTCTTCGCCACGCGCACCCCCGACATGCTGTGCGATCAGACACCCCCCGCCAACACACAACCGTGAGAGGCAGACGGCCAGCGATGTCCTCGTGTTAGCAGCAAACAGCCGATCCTCGTCCAGATTGACGCACAACACTGTACTTCACTCAACTCCTAGCCAAAGAACAAATAACGAAGAGCGAAAAAGAGAAGAGAGTCTTGCGGTAGATGCTGCCTACATGGGCTGGACAACCTGGCCCACGAAGATAGGGCAGTGAAACTGGGCATGGAAGAGCACAAACACGAACGGCCTGTCCGCCACGAAGCGCAGGGCCGGAGGCAGGCTGAATTGCGGTTTGCTGTCGCCCGAGGCATCGTTAACATCGTTGTTGATGCCAGCTTCGTCGACGGTGAGGATCGCCTTGTGTATCACCTTGCCCATGTGCAGCAGCGACCTCCTGGTAACGACGAAGATGAAAGCCATCAGTGTGAGTTGAGAGAGACAATGCAACAAAGGTGTCTGAGTACTCAGGGTCGGCGGAGGCGTCTTGGGCTATGATCCCGGTGAAGTCGGCGCTCTCCTGGGCGAACGGCTCGACGACGCCGATCGACTTGAGCACGGGCGACAGCTCCTGCTCAACTGAGACCTGGAACTTGGGCAGTTGCAGCTCCACCCACTGGCGACGACCCGAGACCAGCGCCTTGTACTGCTCCGGCAATCCGATCAGCGACGCTCTCACCTGTGTGCGCTGAGATTCAGCACAGCGCCTAGCTGTTGGCATCGCACCACACACAAAGCTCTCGTACCGCAGCGAGGGCCTCGGATGAGTTCACGTGGGGCAGCAGGACGAGCAGGCGCAGAAGGGAGTTCTCGTGGGGAAGGCTCACCATCGTGTGGTGCTCAAACGTTCCGTGTGCAATTGACATTGACTCATGACGCATCATCTGCACATCACTGGATATGTCGTCGTCGACACCTCCGAGCCGGTGGAAGGGCGAGGCCCGAGTGTTCTCTCTGGGGAAGGCGTTCTCCCACACGCCCTTGAACCAAGCGCCGTTGATCACCGCCAGCCCGTTGGTGTCTGTGAACGCTCTATTGCACATAAGAGCGCAATGTGTGTGTCAAGAGAGTGTTAGCGGCCTGTGCACGACAAACACACACTCCTGGACGTGGAGCGGAGCCGTACCGAGGAGGATCGCGTGGGCGGTTGATTTTGGTCAGGAATGCGCTGAGCGCCACCTGCTCCCGGTCAATCTCGGCAAAGTTAACAGCGCAGGCATCGGAGGCAAGGCCCCCCAGGCGCGCGGTGAACGCGGGGTCGAGGGGCAGCGTGGTGTCAACCCACATCTTGTTCTCCAGCACCAACGCCGCCTTCTCCGAGTGTTTGATATCCTACATGAAAAGATTGGAGGTTAGGTGGTCAGCGATGTTGTTGAGCATCAAGAGAGAGAGAGAGAGAGAAGGAGAGCGTACAGCGACCAGAGTCTTCATGGCGGAGAGTACTTGCTCCCGACCCAATTCGGAGCTAAAACCCATGGCGCTGAGGAGTTGGTTCGCATTCTCGCCGGCAGCGCTACCCGCCAGAATGAGCGCGAGCGCCAGCTGGACGCCGAGCGGAGAGATAAGCGCGTTCTTGTCGTCGTCGAGCTTAGAGGCAAGCTTGGTCGCAAGCATGCAACCAGCTGCGCTGGTCGTCGCTTCCATAGTGCTGAATGTGCTTGCTTAGGAGTGAATGTGAGTGATTGTGGAGACTGGGCCGAATATATAAACAAATCTATCGTTGCCCACTATCTCTATCGGGGTCCGAGAACCTTGCCGGAGGCAACAGCCAATCGGGGATATAAGGGAACTTGAAGGAAAACACTCCCAGTGGAAGATAAAAGGCTACGGCCTTATATCCCCGATTGGCTAAAAAAATTCCCGGCCAATAATGATAATAAGGCAAGCAAGTGAGAAATGAAACTCTGGACACATCTCACCAATAAAAGGGCTATGGAGACAATAACTTAGTTGTCTCTCATCTCTCTTGCACAGACCATGTCAAGTCTGCCAACTACATTTGTGATTGTGCTGGTTGTGATTTCAAGTTGGTCCCTTGCCCTGTTGATGTTGCTTGGAAATGCTCAACAGCAGACTTGACATGGTCTGTGCAAGTGTGGAGGAGTGCCTCCTGGTTGTGCAGCATTTTCTGCGCCTTTGCTAGGCTATGTTGTTGATGCTCTCAATGATGGTGCAGACTGGGTTATACTCTGTGGGTAGGCTGTTGAGCATGACCATGAGGAGGTTTGTTTCTGGGAGTGCCAGGCCTTTGGCCTCTAGCTCCCTGGCAAGTGCAGAGATGTGTCTGAAGTAGGCATTAAGGTCTTCACTGCTGTTGTGCTTGATGTTCCCACACTCATGACAGCACATGAAGGAGGTCACTGCAGGTGTGAGGGCTATGGGACTTAGCCTTCAGGCACACCACTGAACCCAAGCAGCTACAAGGAGAGACTGCTGCTCAGTTCATGCTTCACTCCCATAACCTCTGCATGGTCTTCAAACAGGGCAAACAGACATGCAAGCTGATCCAATCCAGTCCAGCTCCCCAAGCAGCCACACCACTTGAGCACCAGGTCCAAGTTCCAGCAGTTCCTGCACAAGCAAGGCATTGTGCATGAGAAGGTAGCTCCCCACATGCCAGAACACAATGGGGTAGCTGAGTGATTCAACCACACCATCATCAACATGGTGCAGTGCATGCTTTTCAACAGCAGCTGCCCAGGAGCTTCTGGGGTGAATAGCTTGCAACAGCTGTCATGATCAACAATTGCCTCCACCATCACCAATCAAGGCCATCCACCTGTGTCAACCTGGGACAACAACCAACGCGTAACACTACACAAGATACATCAGTTCAGATGCCCAGTCCTGACACTGACACCCTCCATCAACCAGGACAAGCTCATATCACAGGTGCACAAGGGAACCCACCTCAGACCTGCATGGAACAACTCAACCCATCATCATGTCCTTGTTAGTGGCTGAGTGCGGGAGTACAGAGAGGTCACCTTTGGTGATGACCTCCCCATTACATTGCCTGGAGCACCAAGTGTTGACAACCTACTTGAGATCCCAGGACTCCATGTGGAGAGCAACACACCTCACAAAGAATCAAGCCAGTGCAGAGACCAGCAGCTGGATGATGACCACAACACAGGCAACATGGATGACATGCCCACACAAGGACACTCCCTCTCCCAACTCCACACACACCTAGCACAAGACAACACTCCAACCCCACCTCCACATGAGGAAGACGCACCAACCCACATGACCATCACCAGGTTTAGTCACTATTTAGTAGTGGCCATGATGGAGGAGATAGAAGTGCTCACCCACAACCATGTCTTCAAGCTGGAGCCACTTCTGCTGGGAGAAAGGCTATCAGGGCACATTGGCTGTTCAAGATCAAGCAATGTGCAGCAGCATGGTAGGGTGAGCATTGTCATAGCATTCTGTCACCATGCGCTCCCTCCAATCTTCAAAAGACTTGCCAAGGCCTGCTGCCTTCCTACCCCTCACCTTGGGCCAGTGTACCAACACCATGTGGTTCATTGTGGTCAGTGGCATGTCCACACCAGTTAGCATTGGCAATGACACCCTCCAGTTATTTTCCATGCTGATGGTGGATTTTGTGGTGGGAACCATTACACTTGCTGACGCTACAGTACCCTTTTGTACCTCCCAGGTCAGGCACTCACAATCCCACATGAGATCATCCAGTGAAGAAGGCTGCCTACTGTACTTCATTGGCTGAAGGGTTATTCCTGTGTGGTGAAGCCAAGAAGATGTGCAGTGCAGGTGTACAGCCATCTAACAGCCTATGGTCAGCACCAGTGGTGCTGGTGTGCAAGAAAGACAGCACAATGAGGTTCTGTGTTGACTACCAGGCCCTCAACCATCTGACAAAGAAGGATGCTTATCCTCTGCCATGCACAGATGATCTTATTAATGCCTGTGAAGGGTCAGTCTACTGGTCAAGCCTGGATTTGGTGTTGGGCTATTGGCAAATACCCCTCCAGGAGAGCAATAAGGAGAAGACAGCATTCTCTGTCAGCCACAGCCTCATGACAGTATGGATTATCTGACCAAGTGGCTGGAGGCGTTCACAGTTCATGAAGCCATGGCCAGTGTCACTGCCCATTTGCTAGTCAAACAGATTGTTGCTAAGCATGGTGCACCTGAATGTTTCCTTTAGATTGGGGCTACCATTTTCTGGGCAAGGTGGTTGGCAATGTCAATCACCCACTCCATATCAAGAAGGTCAACACTATGGCGTACCACCCCCAGACCAATGGGCTCATCAAGTGGCTAAATGGCACACTCCAAACAATACTGGCCAAGTATGTCTCCAACCAGCAGCACAACTGGGATCAGCTTCTACTGTATGCACTGATGGCATATCACACACAACCCCATGAAGTGAGGTGAGTCACCATTCTTTATGCTCTACAGTTGGGAGCCCTACCTGCTGGTTGATGTCACTGCTGGCGCACCCAATGAGGGGGGCGCCCCTTCTCCCACAGTCTTCCATTGTGAACTGGTCAATCTGTTGCATCAAGCACACAGCATCATGTGAGAGTGTCAGTTATATACAATGCCCACTACTTGGTGGGTGATCAGGTGTGGTGCACTCAGCCCACATTGCATGTGGCCAGACTACCAAGCTCACTCACCTGTGGACTGGACCTTACTGTGTCATTGAGGTTATGAGTCACTTGGTACTACAAGTGCAGCACACCAATAACCCAAACTCTAACTGAGCTGCGAGCTAGGGCCATTGGCGATGGCGACGATGAGACCAAGGACATCATGGTGGATGCTATACTGGACAATCATGTAGTTGATGGCCATGTCCAATACCACATTCATTTCACTGGCATGACATCACGCTACAACACGTGGGTCAACAACACTGACTTACACGCCAATGGTAGCCTGTAACGCTGACAACCCGATGGGCGTGACAAATAAATAAATAAATAAACTCAAGCCCTTCAGGGCTTGAATCAGAAGAAGAGGGCAGAGATGGCGGCGAGCAGGAAAGAGGTGGGCGCGGCGGCGGCCGAGGTCTGCACGGACGCGCCGTAGGCCGGGTAGTTGTTGCTCTGGGGCACGGACAGGCACAGGTGGTCGTTGGGACAGGCCTGGTTGGCCTGGTTGTCGCCCACCGCGCGCTTCTTGTTGGCGGCGCCGCACCAGCCCTTGGTGGCCTCGCAGGTGAGGCCCGCCGGCAGGTCGATGTCGTAGCCCTCGGCGGGGAAGTACTGGCAGATGTCGTCCTTGACCGTTTGGTCGGGCGTGCACAGGCACACGTCGACGAAGCTCTCGCACATGGCCCGGCCCATGATCTGCGCCCTGAAGCACGCGTTGTTGTTCAAGATCTCGGCCTGTTCAATACGTCGAGTTGTTAGCGCACAACACACACGACCGCACACGACACATGACCGCACACGACACACGACCGCACACGCGACACACGGACATACCTGCTTGCGGCTCATGCAGGCGGCCAATTCGTAGGAGTTGCCGGCGCTCTGGTAGATTTGGGCGAGGAAGCGGTTGCAGGCGGCGGAGCCGAGGCCGTCACGGCCGCAGGCCGCGGCGTCGCTCGGGGAGACGCCGGCGCAGGTGTAGTAGGCCGAGACGAGCTGGCTCGACACGTTGACGAGGCAGGCGCCGAACTGGCAGCCGGGCACGTAGGCGGAGCAGGTCATGTGCTTGAGCGCGGTGAGGCAGTCCTGGCACACGCTGAAGCCGTGCTTGGCTGCGGCGGTGGCCACCGCGGACTCGACCGACGGCCACGTCTATTGGTCCATGATTGATCAATAAATTTTAGCCCAAGCATAAAAGAACGAAAAGCGAAAAGCGAAGGTGAGAAGCAAGGTACAGCAGAGAAGACGGAGTCGAAGATCGTCAGGATGTTGGTGAGGCTCGAGTTGTGGTTGTTGAAGTTGCTGCTGGGCAGATCCTTGAAGCAGAACTTGAGTCCCGAGGAAGAGACCTCGCTGCAGGCAAGGGCTGGGGAATTACAGATATTAGGAATTTATATTACTTGCACGAAGGCACCGCAAGAGCGCAGTGGTCAAGTGGTGGACGTACCGCCATGAAGGCCGAGCAACATGAAGAGGAGAGCGACAACGAGGACGGACTTCATGTTGTGGTGATGGTAGGGTGCAGGGTGGTGGCTTTCAGTGCCTTCCCCTCCCACTGTTTTATGGCCCTCTTCGGCCAATGACGCCGCAGAGCCACCAAACCGCGGTCCTTCAACACAAGACTTTTGTGGCAGCACTGCTTTTGACAGCCCTTCATTCTTGGGATTCTGTCGCGTCTCTGTTGGTGGTGATTGGAGCGATGAGAATTGAAAACAAGGTGCATCACCATATCCGAGATCTGCCAGCGCGCATTTATGTTGTTCTAAATATCAATTTCAATGATCATCACAGGGTGTCCTGCTGCGCTCGCAAGACAAAGGCGTCGCCACCGAGGCCCAGCGAGGCGCTGTTGCCGCGCAGCGCTGTGAGGCCAAGACCACTGGGTTTGACTAGATGGCGGGAGAATGGGTGATCGACCCGCGACCTTCAACTGTATGAGGGTCTTGGCAAAGGGTCCTTCAGCGAGGTCAACTGCTGCCACCACCAGCGTACCCTCTCCATCACCACAACATGAAGTCTGTCCTCGTTGTTGCCATCCTCTTCGTGTTGCTTGGCCTTCATGGTGGTACATGAGAAGTAGAATGGTGTCTAGAAGGTGGTGAGGATTGTGAGGACAGGAGATACTGGAGCAAACAGAAGGTGGAAAAGGTCATTGTAGATGATGCAGAGAATCTCACAAATCTGACCTTCTGTTATTGATCATGGTGCAGAGATCATCCAGGGCCAATTCAGTCAACTTGTCCTCCTCCTCCACCCTCATGGTTGTACCAAGTACATCACCACTACTTCTCTCACTCATGGGAGTTTCTCAAGAAATAATGGTTCAAATTCACACATACGCACGGGAAATCAGTGAGCAAGTACATACACATAGCTTGCATGGAGACATGGATGCGGTGGTAATGTAGTCTTCTGGGTTGAGTGGCAGAGGGCAGCTTGCCATTGAGGGAAAAATCAGGCTTTGGCGGGCCAAAGAACATCCCCACAGCAGCAATGGAGTCACATCTCCAGCTCTTCCTTCTCTTCTTCAGACATCTTCCACACCAGCATCATTCCACACTCCCAGGAGCCAGCAAAGCAAGAGGAACAGGAAGAGGCAGCAGACACCTCCAGGCCATTGACTTCACTTTCTCTTGGAGTTATCTCTTTCATTGTTGTGTGCGAAAATGTGTTCTCGCTGGGCGAAGAGAGAGCGCGAGGGAAGCGGGAGAGTTTACATGGCGGCCAGGGTGGCAAGGATGTCGGCAGTGCTTGGTCGGTCCTGCGGCTTCTTGTTTGTACACTTGTTGAAGAGTTTGAGCAGCTCCTTGAAGGCCTCCTTGTCCACGCTCTCCGGCACCGTCGGCCGAATGCCTTTGACGTTGCAGGTCGAGATTTCGAAGTGGTTCTTGTCGAAGTAGGGCTGCTTCATCACTATGAGCTCGTACAGCACCATGCCGAAGCTCCACACTGCCCGCACGCGAAACACACAACACACACGACACACACGACGTACATGGCACAAACGACACGACACAGGTGGTTAAACCACCATCGATGCCTACAAAGGAGACGTGTAGATGAGGCGTCGTACCATCGGCTTTGACGCCGTGTCCCCTCCCGCTCTCTGTGAACACCTCGGGCGCCATCCAGCCAGCTGCGTCGTGCGTGCGACCATGCGCGGATGTTAGCGGGACTCCGGCTTCTTCGCCACACGAGCTTCACAGCAACAGCGACGACGGGTGCACTATGACGGTGGGTGGGGTGCACGTACGGGTGCCCACTTGGGTGAAGGTCTTGGCCCCGGTGGTATCCAGTATCTTGGACGTGTCAAAGTCGCCGATGTGCAGCCTGCGCGGCTTTCGATGATTGTCCCACGACACGAAGATATTGTCGCTCTAGACGGCGAGTGAGAAACAAGACGGCGGTCGTGTGGGGTGATCTTAGTTAGCCGCATCACAGCAATCACTCACTCTCGCGAATTATATTGGTGTGGCGGTGGGTGGCGGTGGGAGCAAGGTCACCTTGAGGTCGCGGTGGATGATGGGCGGATCCTGCCTGCCGAGGTAGTGCAGGCCCCTCGCTATCTGGAATGCAAAATCGACCACCTCCTTCGGCGTGAAGGGTTTGCCTGCACACGACGCACACGACACACAGCCAGCAAAACCTCTAGTTAGGACAATGATGACTGCCAAAGACGAGAAAGGCGTGATGCGTGCGGTGTGTGCGGGAGGTTACCCGTGGCGGCCCGGCTGGCGATCACCTGCCAGAGAGTCTCGGGGTAGATTTGGGTGAACATGCGGATCTCCTTCTTGTCTTCCCGATAATCGAAGGCCAGCAGTCGCACAACGTTCTCGTGTCGCAGCTGCGCCGTTATGCTATGTAGTTGCACGACACACGCAGCACACGCAGCAACACACGTAAGCACGGTGCTGGAAGATGATTCCAATTCAATCGAAGAAGGCGAGGAGTGTAACACACACACACACACACACACAACCCATCCCCAGAGGGGACCCCTCCCAAAATTGGGGTAGGCCGGTAGGCCGCCTGTGGTTGTAATGTTGTGTGTGTACCTGATCTCGGAGAGCATGCGCTGGGTCTGCTCCTCGCTGGGGAAGGTACTGCTGTCCATGATCTTCGCAGCAAAGAACATGCCTGCACCCACCCAGGGACAACAACACGTTTGTACCATGAACCGTTGCGGCATTCTTCACACACACACAACACACACAACACACACACACACAACACACACACAAGTTGCCTGTGGAGCAGTACCCTTGATGGAGCAGGCGTAGACGGTGGCGCCGCTGGCCCCTCGCCCCAGCTCTTCGTGGAATTCGATCTCGTCGTTCTTGAAGTCGATCGTGAGCACCTCGCTCGCCGGCAGGCCGTGGGTCGGGCTGTGCTGGCCCTCGCCCAGCCGCGTCACACGCTCGACCGGCAGCGACTCCGAGGCAGCGTACTGCCCGACCCGCTCTTGTTCTGCCGCGCGGCCGCCGCCGCAGGCATGCTGCCGTGACCAGCGACTCGCCGCTCATGCCGAAGCCGACGGGGATCGACGACGACGAGGCGTAGCTCATCGCAATGGGCGACGTCTGCGCGCCGCCGGCAGCTGACGATGATGATGATGACGTCGACATCGACGACGACGAGGAGCCGGTGCGGAGG
>NW_004457618.1:84072-107920 GCF_000313135.1 Acanthamoeba castellanii str. Neff | reverse complement strand
CCGCATCACAGCAATCACTCACTCTCGCGAATTATATTGGTGTGGCGGTGGGTGGCGGTGGGAGCAAGGTCACCTTGAGGTCGCGGTGGATGATGGGCGGATCCTGCCTGCCGAGGTAGTGCAGGCCCCTCGCTATCTGGAATGCAAAATCGACCACCTCCTTCGGCGTGAAGGGTTTGCCTGCACACGACGCACACGACACACAGCCAGCAAGACCTCTCGTTAGGACAGTGATGACTGACAAAGACGAGAAAGGCGTGATGCGTGCGGTGTGTGCGGGAGGTTACCCGTGGCGGCCCGGCTGGCGATCACCTGCCAGAGCGTCTCGGGGTAGATTTGGGTGAACATGCGGATCTCCTTCTTGTCTTCCCGATAATCGAAGGCCAGCAGTCGCACAACGTTCTCGTGTCGCAGCTGCGCCGTTATGCTATGTAGTTGCACCACACACGCAGCACACGCAGCAACACACGTAAGCACGGTGCTGGAAGATGATTCCAATTCCAATCGAAGAAGGCGAGGAGTGTACCTGATCTCGGAGAGCATGCGCTGGGTCTGCTCCTCGCTGGGGAAGGTACTGCTGTCCATGATCTTCGCAGCAAAGAACATGCCTGCACCCACCCAGGGACAACCACACGTTTGTACCATGAACCGTTGTGGCATTCTTCACACACACAACACACAACACACACAACACACACAACACAACACACAACACACACAACACACACACAACACACAACACAACACAACACAACACACAAGTTGTCTGTGGAGGAGTACCCTTGATGGAGCAGGCGTAGACGGTGGCGCCGCTGGCCCCTCGCCCCAGCTCTTCGTGGAATTCGATCTCGTCGTTCTTGAAGTCGATCGTGAGCACCTCGCTCGCCGGCAGGCCGTGGGTCGGGCTGTGCTGGCCCTCGCCCAGCCTCGTCACACGCTCGACCGGCAGCGACTCCGAGGGCAGCGTACTGCCCGACCCGCTCTTGTTCTGCCGCGCGGCCGCCGCCGCGGGCATGCTACCGGTGACCAGCGACTCGCCGCTCATGCCGAAGCCGACGGGGATCGACGACGACGAGGCGTAGCTCATCGCAATGGGCGACGTCTGCGCGCCGCCGGCAGCTGACGATGATGATGACGTCGACATCGACGACGACGAGGAGCCGGTGCGGAGGTGCGCGGGCTTCTTGCGGGAGAAGGAGGCGGTGGGCTGGAGCACGAAGACCAGGAGGCCGTCGTCTTCGAAGATGTCGACGTAGGAGTTCTTGAGGCCGGCCAGCGACGAGAAGCTGCCGTGGAGGGCCAGAGACGACGACATCGACACGCCGCCGGCGGCGGCCGCCATCAGGCCCACCATGTCCGAACTGGCGGTCAAGAGGTCGCCCAGCGGCCGCACAAAGTGCTCTTTCTCCAGCTTGATCAGGACAAAGTGGTGGCAAGTGTCTACGTGCAAGTGTGTACACCGATGCATATCGTCAGCATCGCCAACACCAACACTAGCTGAAGGAGGAGGCGGACGACGAGTACCGTTGACAATGAGATCGATGACGACATTGACTGTGATGGGCTCCATCATCTGCAGGCGCACCGTCAAGTCGTGCGACTTGCCCTGTAGTTTTCAAACGAGAAAAACGACAAACAAAGAAAAAGAAGAACAAACAGTGCGTTCAGAACGCCATTCAATCGGCGCACACTTACGCGTAGCGCGAGATAAGAAGGGGTGGCGCGTACGGGAGCCAGCACTTCGGGGACGGGATCGATCACAACGTTGAATCGCCTCTCCTTCTCGCGGTGGCAGATGGCGATGGCGAGCTTCAGCTCCTGCTTGCACTGGTTGGTGATCGTGAGCTTGTCGTCGTAGACGCCCGGCTGCCTCTCTCGATTGTTGAACTCGAGCGAAACCGCCGATATCTGGTTTCATTCCATCCGCAGAGTCGCACCTAGTGAGGTCATGCTCGTGTGTGCGCGCGCGAGAGAGGTGGGAGTATATACCCCCAGCTTGGGTGTGTAAGCGCTCGACCAGAAGAACCAGCCCAGCATGCCCGTCTTTTCGCCCGTGTAGCCTGTAAGCCACCAAACGCGAATCAATGGCGGAGTGAGAAAGAGCGAAGACGGAGAGAGGTGGGCGGTGGGCGGTGGGCGGTGGGCGGTGGGCGGTGGGCGGTGGGCGGTGGGCGGTGGGCGGTGGGCGGTGGGCGGTGGGCGGTGGGCGGTGGGCGGTGGGCGGTGGGCGGTGGGCGTGGCGTGGCGGTGGGCGGTGGGCGGTACGGCTCTGGTGGCACTGGTAGGCCATGTGGAGGGAGGGCATAACCCGCTCCTTGGGGCTGTGATAGGCATAGGACCGAATGGCCTTCACGTCCTCGGTCCCGACGCCCTTCATGCCGGCCATGACTCTGCCCAGGCAGGCGCCGCGGGGTACAACAGCGTTAGCGCAGAAGTGCGATGAATGGAGGGGGAAAGAGGGGAGGGGGTAGGGGTACCGAAGGAGTTGGGTGGCCCAGAAGTCTTCCAACACGATGGTGCAGCATTTGTTGCAGACCACCTTCTGCACGAGCACCTCGTCGAGGGCCTTGATGGCCAGCGGCGACTTCTGCTGCACCACCTTGCCGTGTCCCAGGGCACCGTGATTGTCCACGCCCCCTGTGTGTCGTGTCGTGTTGTTGGTCGTGTCGTGTCGTGTTGTTGGTCGTGTCGTGTCGTGTCGTGTCGCCATGGTGAGTGAGCAGACGCTGAAGCAGACGCCAGAGAGGTGGGGCGCGTGTACAGGTGTAGACCAATCCGGTGTCGGAGAGAGCGATCAAGTGATTCTGCCCGCAGGCAATTTGGATGATGTTCTTGTCGCTCAAGAATGACAGCGTCACCGCGTTGGACTCCAATACGTCGATGATGACGATCTCGCCCGTTTCTGAGTAATAATAATAAATCAATAGAAAAAAATAAGAATACAATGCCACGCACCGGGTGAGAATCTTCTTCGGAGCGAACAGCAATCGCCTGAGCGAGAGGGGGCATAGCGTACCCAGCAAAGTCACGAGGCTGTTGGAGTTGCAGGCGATCTGCCGCACCTTGGACGTGACGCTTTCCTTGTAGAGCTTACGTGCGCGGTATTGGTGCTTCTCCTCTTGATTCGTATTGCCCAGCACCTGGGAGGGGAAGAGCAATAATTAAAAAATGAGAAAAGGCGGCCTCGAGACTCGTCGAGCTTGATGCGCACCTGATTGTAGCGCGTCCAGGCGTACTGCGGTGCTTCCTCGGCCTTGTCCTGCAGCACTTGCGTGTATAGCTCTTTCGCTGTTATCATGATAACACAGAGAGGGGCGTGAGCAACACGCGCGCAGCGAAATAGTTTGTAGTGTCCGTAGCGTTGATGATGGTGGTGGTGACTATGATGAGGATGATGTACCGGTGATCATGGAGACAAAGTTTTTGGAGGAGCACAGATCTGTGACGACCATGTCCTCGGTGCCTCCGATCACCTTCGCGGCGAATGGTTCGACCAGGCTGCCCTTACAGCTCCACGCCCAATAGTACGGCCTGCCGATCACTGAGGGCACCACTAGTGTCAGGGCCTGAACGGCAAAGCGCTTAATCATGACAGTGTCTCGAGACGGGGTTTACTTACTCGAGACGGCGGCGATGTGGTTGCACGCCGTGCTGATGTTCTTGAACGTGATTCCGTTCAGCGAGCTCATCCTGACCAGCGTTGGGCACGCCAAGTCCTGCACCTGGCAATCGTCCGACACCGCGGCCTGGCCCCACACCAGTATCTCTCCGCGATCTACGCCGCGACACACACCAGCCGTGAGCTCATGAGCGCTCGGTCAAACACCGACGAAGAACGGGAGCGAACACGTACCGGTGAGCGCGACCGAGTGTCGTGGGCCGGTGGCGACCTTGGTGACGTGATGGTGGTAGATGCTCTGCACGAGCGTCGGGGCCATGATGTCCTCTAGGGAGCCGTGGCCCAGCTTGCCGAACCTGCCGCTGCCCCATGAGAACACGTGGCCTTCCTCTGCAGCGATGGTGAAGAAGGACCATCAACAAACCGTGTGCGGTGGTGCGTGTGTGCGGTGGTGCGAGTGGCACACGAAGGGCGTACTGGTGAGGGCGAGAAAGTGGGAGGAGCCGCAGCTGATGTCGACCACGGAGAGGTCCTTGAGGAGGAACGGTCGGTGGTGCGGCGTGCGGTTCCAGTCGCGGCCGAACATCCACGCCCGGCCCTCGCGCCCTAGCTTCAGCGCGTGAGCGGCGGCGGACTGTGACGACAGCGACGAGGTGGAGGACGACAGTGACGAGGAGGCCGATGACGAGGAAGAGGCCAATGACGACGCGCGCTCCACCAGTCGTATGTCGATGAAGAGGAGCGCACCGCCGCCACGAGGCAGGAACATGATCGACAGCGGCAGGCGCTCGTCGCTGGCCGTGGCGTCGGATCCTTCGCCACCGGTCGCGTCGGCGCCCTTGGCGTCCATCTCGAGCGGCACGTAGCGTGGCCTCATGTCGCGTGAGGATGAAGAAGATGACGAAGATGAAGAGGAAGAGGTAGGGCCAGCACAGCAGGGAACGGGAACGACCTCCTCTGCGTAGTCGTGCTCGATGCCGTCGGGAATCTCGACGCGCCATCGTTGGAGATCGATGCCCCCGTTGGTGTCGAGGGCATGGACGAGCTGGCGGGCGGTGATGTAGTCGAAGCTCGATTCGTTGATGGAGACCTCCCTCTGCAGAGGGATCACGGCCTTCACGATCCGCCGCTTTCGAGTTTCAGGATGGACGAATCGAATGCTCACCTCGACGTCAAGGCTCGGCAGTGAGATGCGGGGAGTGAGGACCAGAGGGTAGAGAGATGGACCGAGTGGGGTGGAGCTAACTGAGGAAGGGGCTGGAGGAGAAGGGTGTTGAGCGGGAAGCCCTCCACCGATGTTGGATACGAGCTGCAGGTTGTGGTTGAGCCGATCATTCTGCAATTGGTGGTGAATGTGCTGGTGTTGTTGAAAGCTATTGCGGTGTTCGACGAGAGCTGTCGTGAGGGCACTCGGCGAGAAGGGGAGGGATAATGTCTCGGCAGTGGTAGAGGAATGGGGAATGGGGATAGAATCTGAGACTTCATCTTCGCCATCCAAATTCTTCTCTAATTTAGCGAAAGGGGCCGTTTCGCTACTGCCGGTGCTCTCCACTCTTGTTCGCTTCTTTGGTGAGAAGGAGGCATCAGGGGGTTGGCCATGGGCCACATTCATAAGCTTGCGAATGTCCTCCTCAAGGGGCGAACGAGAAGAGCGATCGTTTGATCGGCGCGGCGATGACAGGGGCGAATTCGTCTTCGAATCTGGAGACCGAAGAGCAGATGCAGGAGGTGCCTCCACCGCTGCCTCCATCTCACCTTCCTCCTTCATCTCAGGCTGAGAGCACCGTCCCCCGGGCAGTTTGCTTCGCAGTTGGCCCACGCAATAAACGCTAGGCCTTCATTTATTAGCAACCCACGCCCGGAATGCACGCCGCGTGCGGTCATGTGTGACCACCACGGCGAACACAGCGGCGTCTTCTTCTTCTCATGTACATACAGTGGGGGTTTCGTCTTGAAGGCCGGCGGTAACGATTAGCAGCCGCCGAAGCAGCCAACGCAGGTTCGGGGCTGGGGCATGCCGCCCTTGGCCACCAGCAGCCTCTCCTCGAGGGTCTGGCCCAGCAGGTCCTTGCGCGTGATGATGCCCACGGGCTGGTTGTTCTCGTTCACCACCGGCAAGTGTCGCAAGCCCATCGACCTGTGTTCGACGTCGTGGTCGGGCGTCAGCTAGTGTAGTGAGCAACAGACTAGAGCTTAGGAGGAGAGCTGTTGATAACACGAACCTGAACAGGTTGTAGGTGAAGCCCAGGGAAAAGTTCTCGGTCACGGTCAGCGAGGAAGTGTTGATGTACGGCGACAGATCGATGTACTTGTCCATGTCCTCTTCTTGCACTGCAGCCCAGGTCATTGAAGTGAGCGCGACGAACAAGACACCCGTGTAGAGAAGGGGGGGGGATACCAGTCTCGAGATAGCGCGGAGATGTGATAGAGATGGGCGACTTGTGCGACGTATCCTCGTCCTGTGTGCGCCATGGAGTCAGTCAGTCGACGCAAAGCGTGTTTGTAGAAAGGAGGATAGAGGCGTTTACCTTCATCCTGCGATAGTCCAGCACAGGATTGATGTCGTACTCGTTTGCCACAAAGATCTCCGGATGTCGCAACAAAATCTCCAGCTGCGCGCGCAAAATCATCCTGTGCGCCAGAGAACATGCATAGCTCAGTGAGATGCAAGCACTGGATGCGGTTCTTTTCAGTCAGAGAGAGAGAGAGAGAAGGGTACCCCTTGAAAGCGGCGTGCTGCTTGTCGTCCTCATACTCGTCTTCTTCATAGCGACGCCTGTGCGGAGACCCCAGGCCTCCATCGAGCAGACCTCGTCCCCTCTGTCGCAACGCCAGAGCACCCTCCTGTTGCACACGCGTAAGACGCGGTAAGCTTCTGGCGCCGCTACAAAGGACAAAGCTTCAATGGAAGAGGGAATGTACGTTGCCCTCGAGGTCCAGCGTCTTCATGCGTACGCCGTCGGTGTCTTCGATCAGGTCGTCGATGGTCATGCTTCCGCTCAGCCCGAGGCTTAAGCCGCTCAGCCGCTCTCCGCGCCCATTGTTCACAAGGTGTCCGTCGTCTTCTTTCTCTTTCTGCTTGATATTCACCTCGATCTCGGTCATGTCGAATCCTTCGAGCTGCGAGTCCACACGGCGCGGAGGAGCAAAGGCCGATGACGGCGAGGCCATGGGCGATGAAGGGGTCAGGCGATGCGTGCGCGCCAGCTTCTCCTGATGTCCCTGCTTCCGTATTCTAAAGCGCGCCAAATAGGAGTTAAAAAGAGATTCAAAAGAAAAAAACGTGCGACGCAAGGTTGATGCTTGAGGGCTACGCACTTGTTTCTGCTGTCGAGCATCACCTTGTCCTTGGGCGTGAGGACGACCGGGAAGGCGTGGTGCCGGCAGGAGATCAGGGTCTGCACGATGTTGCGGACCTTCTCTTTGTGGCGGAAGGTGGTGACCGGCGCAGACATCACGTCCTTCGCCTTGAAGGTATCCACACCTTTTGGTTCAAAGAAAAACAGGAAACGTGAGTGACAAGGACAAGCACCACTGTAAGCAACTGATAGTACTGAAGCCTTGGAACTAACACGTACCGCGAACGACCGGGTCGTTTTCCAAGAACGGCACGCACCTCACTTCGAGCAGCGCGTGATAAAGCGAGTGCGTGGCGGTGTCGGCGATGGACTTGGCGATCATTACGGCGAGCATGATGGGTAAGAGAAAATGAATGTCGTTGGACAGCTCGGTGACGATGACGGCGAGGGCTATCGTTAGCCGCGACACGCCTGCAAAGAAGGAGGCTGCCCCTATGAGCGCGAACACGCCTGGGTCCATCCAACTGGCGGAGATGCCCAGATAGTCTATCGTCGCCAGACCTGAGCGAACAGTGAGCGGCGCCGTGTCAGTTTCACACGACCACACGTTTTGTAGACCTAGAAACGAGAAGAGCCAAAAACAGAGGGCTGTGCGAACTGACCTACTATGCGTCCGAGTGTCGCCCCGATTACGAGCATGGGCAGGACGATGCCGCTCGAAATGGCCATGCCTGCCGTGTGCGTGCACGTGGAGACACCATGGTCAGTACGCGTTTGCTTACGGCCATGGTGATCGAAGAAGGGGTAGTGACGGTGCAAGCGTACCAGAGGAGTAGCACGCGAAGAAGAAGTAGATGACCAGGAAGACGGCCAGCGACGAATAAGAGAAGCGATAGGCCGTGCCGCGCGAGAACAGGTGGCGAATGGCCTCGTCACCCACGTTGAACATCAGCTGTGTGAGGGAGTACGATTACACCGCCCGGGAGTCAGCAAGCGCGTCGAAGAGGCCGTGTCCGTGCATGAAGAGGGGGGGGGAGGAAGGAATACCGTAGCGAGCGGACTGTACTCGCCTTCGTTGTCACACGCATGCTTCACGAGCCGGTATTTGTCGCTGTCGATGGGGTTCTCGGGTTTGGGCAGACAGGGGAAGGCCAGAGGAAGGAAGAGGCACAGCGACGAAAAGATGGCCACGACGATGCACGGTTCTGCCAACATCGTATCACACAGTGTTGGTCGTCAGTACGGCCATGGCGGGTGTGAGTGATCACATTGTGATGTCTGAAGGCCAAGAAAAGGTTTACCCAGCAGCCTCATCAGCTTGTAAGGAACGAAGAAGCGATTCCTGAAGCGAGTGATCTTCAAGTTGAGGTACGTGAACACAGTGCCCATGACGCCTCCGCATATGCCGATAACGATGGAGGGGACCGTACATCACACGAAATAAGCAAAAAGAAAGAGGAGGGGGTCGACGCTTGGGCGATCGCGGGTTTGCGGCATACCATGGTGAAGATGTGCATCTCGATGTACTGATTGACGGGGAACAAGATGGTTGACTCCTCGATGAAGTAGCCAAAGCGTCCCTAATCAAACGTTATAACGATAAGTAACTTCGTAGGCACTTCTTTAGGGAGGAAGGCAAAGAAGAAAAAAAGGGAAGGGGGGGTGAGTATACCGTGGGCACCCAAGCGATAAAGGAAGAGTTCAACAGTGACGCAGCGAACGAGGCCATCAGGCAACCGACGAAGATCATGTACGTAAGCTTGTGGTTCCAGAAGGACGCCACCTCCTCTCTCACGAACAACAGACCACTGCAGAGAGCAGCGCGTCAGACAATGAACGGCCAGTGGGGCGGTGGCGATGGAACATACCCGATGGGAGCTCCGAATGCAGCAGACACGCCAGCAGCAGCGCCGCCGGTGATGAAGTCACGGCGGTCTTGCGTATTGCGGAAGCGCGTCAGGAAGGAAGGGTTCCAGTTCAGCGTGCGCGAGCGGCCTTGTGTCAGGTTGCCTCCCACCATGGCGCCCATGTGAATCATGGGTCCCTCGGGTCCTAGGTTTTCGGAGAGAGCGGTTTAGGCCATTGGGCTCGGAGCCGATTGCAGTCAGGCATAGAGATGCAGAGAGAGGGAGAGAGGAAGGGGAATGCATGTACCCACGGGTAAGCCGGAAGATATGGCGAGCACGCAAGAAGTAAACTTGACCACCAGCGTGCGGACGTTGAAGATTTTTGGTAAATTGACGCCGTTCAGGTACCCCATCACGTCCGGAATGCCCGACCCTCCTGCTGGTGGCTGTGGCAGAGCCCATTCAGATCTTATATCCCACCACACAAGAACGAGTGCCACGAGAGAAGAGAGCTCAGCTGCGGACTACGTCGTACCTGCCAGTACACCACGAGGGCGCTGGCGCATAATACGGTTATGAGGCTGTAGCCCACAAAGGCCAACCAAGCCAGCGGATAGACCAGGGCCTTGTTGAGGTCGTCCTGGGTGTCAAGAATAAGCTCTGTCGCGTCGAGAGAAGAATGGGTCCGGTTGTGTGTGAGGCAAACACATCCAAGAGACTCTCTGTCGCCCGCGAAGGAGAGAAGGGCCGGAGGGGGAGAGAGTGTTCTGTACCGGTGACTTTGAAGTGACCCTCGGCGATGAGTTCGGTGGTCTGCTTGAGGAGGAATGCCACGAAGCCCACGGCAGCTCCCACCACGCAGAAGAGGAGCCACTTGGAGAGGTCCTTGCGTATGTACCACCACTTGGTCTTTTGCTGCAGGTACTTGCGGTAGATCTGCGAGTGGGGAACGTTGTAGTCCAAGCTCTCGTACTCGTTCATCCGCTCCTTCTCGGAGAACGTGAAGTGGTGAGCTGCGTGGCCTGGTCGCAGATCGCGATCGCCCTCTTCCGATGGACCCGGGCAGAAACGCTTGCGCAGGCCTCTCTGCATGCTGGAGAAGATGCCGCCACCGCCGTCGCCTTCCCCGCCTCTTGATCGCCTTAGTGATCGCTCGCTGCTTCCCCGCAACCTTTCTTCATCAAGCAGCGAATCGTGGAATTCATCTTCCTCCTCCGCTCTCATTCTCGTGAGGTAACTGCCGCGATGACCGTAGGCACTGCTCAACTCCTCCAATTCAACCTCGGGCTGGGCCAGTCCCTCGTTCCTTCCTCGTGCCCCCGTCTCGTGGCCGAAAAAGAATGACGTCGTGGAGAGCCGGGTCGGGGGCTGCAGATCGAAACGCAACCACAAACGAGACGTTAACGTCTGGCTCCTATGTCCCTTCTGTATTATACGCGTCGATGTTGTGAGGCTATCGGCACCACGCGTGCTGCATCCAAAGGCCCAATCGTCGCGGAAGATGGTGCGCAAGTCTGACGGAAGATCTGTGCCTCTACTTTTCGGTTGCTTTCCCTTTGCCTCAATGAAATTTCGAGGCTGACGTCACATATTCTGAATGCCAGCGTGAGACGGGTTATTTCCTGAATGACAAAACGAGGAAACCTCCCGCAGTTCCCACGAGCCGTAGGTCTTAAGGTGGCAGGTGACGTGGACGGGTTGATCCGAAAAGGCCAAAAAAAGAGAGTCAATCTTGTGCATCTCACAGGCTGTGCATGCAGTGCTTCTCCTGTCGAAAGGACATCCCTTTGGGCTCCAGCTGCTGGCCCATAACAAATCGCACGCATTTTCGCATCTCCAGCCCCCCGACGGTCTGCGATGACTGCTTCAAGTGTAGCGTCTGCCGGGCGCAGCTGACTTTGGATCGATACGGCGCGGTGGGGAACGTCCTCTACTGCGTGGAGCATGAACCTCCAGGCGCGAATGGTACCAGTTCCTCAACGCCTTCGGTTGCATCTTCATCCACAGTCCCCACTCCATTCTCCTTCTCTCCATCATCGACAACTCCATTCGCCTCCATCTCGCCGATATCCTCGCCTTCTTTTCTCCCTTCTCCTCCCTTCTCCTCCCCTCCTCCCTCCGGCGCTGTGTCTCCCACGCGAACCAGCCCTCGGCGGACCACCACCCACACGCGGCCGCGAGAGAGCTCAGTCCGTGGGGCCGCCGAGGCGCCCAACTGGCTCGCCCCGACGCCCACCGCTCTCGGCGGCAGCACCACAAGCAGCGCCAACGGCACCAGCGCCGCCACGTCATCTACACCACCATCCAATTCCTCCACCTCTTCCTCCTCGAATGTCTTCACGCTCCCCGCCTTCACGCCGGGCGCTGCCGGTGGCGATTACCAGCACGGCCGCAGCTTCCTGATGGCCTCTGCGCCGTCCCACCGCAGGAACACCGGCACCGCCCTTAGGGGTCGAACAGCGAGGCAGACCCTGGTGCCGAACGCCGCCGCGAACAAACCACACGCCACTAACGGCGGCTTTTCCTCGTCTCCCTTCCAATTACTCTCGCTCGCCGGCGTGTACACGCCCGCCGCCGCACCACCAGCGAGCTCCGCCTCGAACAGCTCCTCTATGACATCCCTGTCGGCCGCAGCAGCGAGTCCATCGACGTCGCCCGGGCCGCTTAGGCGCAGCGACGAACCATCCACCTTCTCCAGACTGTCACCCTCTTCAACAGAGCAGGCCCCGGCGTGGCTGACGCCCGCCTCGTTGAGCGCGCTTGCACCATCAGCCCCTCGATCGACCTGGCCGCCACCCACGCGCGCTCGTCCGTCCGACCCTGTTCGGGTGGAGCAGACTGAGAGACAGTCTCCCGAAGGTACGCCTTTATCGCACTCTCAGCCGTGGCTGATTGAAAGAAAGCTGACCGGTGTACTCTCATCGACGATGTGTGCGTAATGCAGGTGTGGTCACCGTCAACACTGACAGCGAACCGAACTCCTTGGTGGACAAGCGGAAGAGGCGAACGCCGAAGCGCAGCACACACAGCCGCAACGCCAGCGGCATGGCCATAACAGCCACTCCGGACGACGCGAGCGGTGGCCTGGAAACGTGCGTTAGGCTAAGAGCTGGGCTGAGCTGCGTGGCTGCGGCGTCGGTGCAGTGTCTAGTCTCACCATAACCGTATGCTGCGTGGTGAGTGCAGGCGGTTAAAGCAGCTTGCCGCGCAGCTCGAGATGGTGCGCCTGGAGAAAGCGGAAGAGAGGGAAGATGTGGGCGGCGAGGCAGCCAAGCCACACACCGTGGTGCGCTCCGCTCTCTACAACCACTTTCTTGGACGCTGGCTCACGCGTAACGTGTCGTGTCGTGTGTCGTGTGTGTTTAGGACGAGGAGGTCGCACTGTTGCGAGCCCGTCTCACAGCCGCCACACGAAAGGCCGACCAAGCAGAAGCCCGCGCCGACCAAGCCGAGGAGAGGGCCGCTCGCTACAAGGCCCACGCCGAGATGATGCAGCAGGTGGTCGACAACACCCTCAAGGCCCTGCACAATGTCGAGGCAGAGACGAGGAAGGTGAGCAAGCTGCAGCGCAAGCTGGCCAGCGCGAAGGAGGAGCGAGCAGAGATGGCGGCCCAGGTCGAGGAGTACCGAGAGCAAGCCGAGCACTTGAGAAAGCGCGACGAGGAGCGCGCCAAGGAGCTCAACAAGTTCAAGGGCAATTTCTCCCCAAGGGACTACACGGTTGAGGAGCTCATCCATCTCGAGGGCACTCTCGAAGAAGGTACGTCATCGCCTTGTGTGCGTCATCGCTCTGCTCACGCTCGCTCCACCCGTACGTAGGCAAAAAGAAGGTGAGCGAGGTGCGCGTGGCCCTGCAGTTGAGCGCCGAAGAGAAGAAGAAAAAGGAGTGCGTGCTGTGCTTCGACGAGCAGAAGGACACCGTCTTCATCCCGTGCGGACACCTGGCCTGCTGTCGCTCGTTCGTCCCCCCTCTCCTGCGCGGCCTATTGCGCACTTCTCAAAGCTCATCGCGCGCTTCGTTTGCACACAGGTGCTCCAAGCAGGTTTCCAAGTGTCCCATCTGCCGGAAGGCCATCACCCACACGGTGCCCGTCTACGACTGCTGATTGCTGCTGTACGCATAGGCGCGCGCGGTCCTCATCATCCCTCTACCAATACACCACCCACATCACACACTGGAAAAGTGGTCCACTTGTTGTTGTTGTTGTTGTTGCTCTCAGATGGCACCATCAAACCGCTGGGTGCTTAGGGCAACTGCATGCTGGCGAGGGCGGCGTGGACCGCGGCGAGGCCGCTGGCGTGGGGTTCCGCCTCGAGGCTCTCGGGCAGAGACGAGCGCTTGGCCGCCACCGACGCCGCCACCGCGTGGACGCGTCCCTCCTCCTGCTGCTCGTGCGGCTGGCGGGCCGTGGTGCTGCACGCCTTGGGCGTCTGGAAGTCGCTCGACGACGCGCCGGCGGTGAAGCTCGAGTAGTCGATCTGGACGCCCACGCCGTAGGTCTCGAGGAAGAGGCGCACCGGCGTCTGTCGCGCGTTGTCGGTGACGTAGATGGCGACGCGCACGTCCCTGTTGGCGTTCTCGAAGAGCCACACCTGCGTTTGTACGTTGTTCACCCGCACCGCCCCCGCGAAAGATGTGTAACGAATCATCTGTAGCGGGTCGGCCCCCTGGTAGGTGTTGCTCAGGGGCTTCTTGGAGCACGAGCGCGCGGTCCACACGTAGGAGATGTGCTGCTGGTAGAGATTGAGGGTGGTAGCGCTGACGCCGTAGATGATGCCCGACTGCTTGTAGGCCTGGAGCGCCTGGCTCACGGCGAGGAGGCCGTTGGTGGTGGTGAGGTTGAAGTCCGACGTGAACACCAGGAGGTTGGAGAAGGTGGCCCGGTAGGCCGACGGGAACGACGGCCTGGACGGAGCCGCAGCCACAACCGTAAGCGCCAAAGCCGCCACCACCGCACAGTAGAGAAGTGCCGCCCGCATGCTTGTTGTGTCTTCTGTACTGTTGGTGCAACGAAAAAAAAAGTGGATACGTGCAACCCCCTCGGCAATTAAAGCCCGGAGTTGTGCTCACCTTTTATCTGATTCGTCAAACTTATGTCTCGCCCCACTTGTTCGCCCACTTTTTCGGTCGGGTTCAGCGAAACCGAAATCTGTATTGGCTACCACCCCCACCATCTCCTAGAAATCACTGTTGTGGGGCGCTGTGGGGAGGCCCAAAAAGAGCTCGCTGCCTGGTCCTGCCGGCTTAGTGCTGGGCCTTGCCGCCGGTGCCGCCGGTCTGGGTCTGGATGTGGGTGCGGAGCTGCCAGGCCCACTGCATGTGGCACCGCTCCACCTCGAGGATGAGGTCTTCGATCGCCTTCACCCCCAGGTCCTTGACCCTCTCCCTGTGGCGTCAACATCATCTTCATCGTCAGCGAAGTTGAACGGCTCAATCACAACAACTTCAGCATACCTGTCCTTGCAGAGGTTCTGCACGATGGTCTCGTGGTTGTTCAGCAGGTTGGTGATCATCGTGTTGCAGTCCGGCCATTCGCCCTCCTACAAGAAAGATATAAAATGCACCAATGGTGAACCTCTGGGATAGGTGTGTAGGTCATTGGGTGGAGGGGGGGCAAGTGAGGGCGTACCTTGGGCACGTCGATCCTGGTGAAGCGGAGCTTCTCCGACAGGTTGGGCACCTTGTAGCCCAGCCCGCGGATGTGGCGGGCGATCTTGTCGGCCAGGACTTCCTGCTCCTTGAACTGGGTCTTGAACAGGTCGATGAACATGGCGGCCCTCGGGTCCACCACGTTGTAGGCGTAGTTGGTCGTACGCAGAGCCAAGATCACCTATGTACCAAAGTGAGCACAGAGCTTTGGGTGCAGAAGAAGAAGAAGAGGAAAGTTGCGAGTCGTGGTACCTCGTCAGAGATGGCGGTGTTGAGGACGAAGGCGGTCTCGGAGAGCACTTTCTCGTTGAGGCCGATGTTGGGCACGACGGGCTCCCTCTGCACTTGCACTTGGGCCATGTTGTTGAAGAAGAGTAGTTGGGTGGAAGTTGATGGTGCCTTTGTTGGAGAAGGTGAAGATTGGAGAAGAGCGTGGCCCAGTCTTTTATACACTGCCAGCGCCCAACGTCGTACAGCGGCCGCCGAGATGTCGCGGAGCCGCTGATGACGCGCTGTGTGGCGCTTCATTCATGACCCACCGAAGGCGCTGGGTTGCACTGAAGGAAGTGGCCAAGGAGGGCACTTAGGCCTTAAGTGCCTGCCTTGAGATGCGCAGTTGGTTGCTGAACAGGCGTCGACCAGTAGAATTTCAAACTTAGCCACGTTGTTATAAGACTCGACGCCAATTCGTCCAATTTTTGAGGGCGTGTCTTGGGCGCCCAGGACACTTGCTGAACGGCCCAGCACAGGGTGGTACTCAACGCTCAGGCGCCGAACGTGCGTTGCCGAGTAGTTGCACTTTAGCTGTCTCCTCTGCGATTACAGGGTGAGAATTCAACTGGGCTGTGACCCGCCAGCAGATAAAAGACCGTTCCCTCCATCTGTTCTTCTCTTCTTCACCCCTTGCGGTATAGAAACACAACCACACTAAGCTTCATCAACATGGCCACCCAAGTTCAGGTCCAAGTCCAGCACGAACCCATCGAGTCCAAGATCGGGATTCCCGCGAAGAGCCTCCACCCCACGGCTGAGATCATGGCCAGGCTCTCCTCCGACCAGGTACCCACTCCTTCACCTTCACCTTCACCTTCCTCAACATCCGCTTCATTCTTTTCATTCTCATCACGAAACTCATACACTGTTGAACAGACCTGCTTGTACCTGCACACGTTCAACTACTACCTGAACGTGGTGGGTCCCCGCAGCCAGATGCTGAGCGACCTGTTCCAGAAGCAGGCGCTCGAGATCGGCGTCATCGTGGACAAGGTGGGCAGGCACATGCGCTCGCTGGGCTACAAGGTGCCCATCCTCACCGAGATCGTCCGCTACAACCGCCTCCAAAATCCTCCCGTACGCCCCCAACCCTTCATCATCGCTACCACCATTACCACCATCATATGACCTCCTCCATCTTCTACTTCTTCCATGATCAAAGGAGGGATCGTGGCCCGACGAGAACGGCATGCTGGAGGTGCTCATGATCAACCACGAGAACATCATCCGCCACATCTGCAACGAGAGGTGCGTGAGTCCTTTGCATGCATGGAGGGAGAGAAAGACGTGCGGCTAACACAACACGACACACGACCGACACGACACGCAACACGACACACAGGAAGCAGGTGTCGGACCTGGGCGTAAAGACGATCGAGGACCTCCTGCTCGAGGTGGAGCGGTGCCACATGCAGTGGGCCTGGCAGCTGCGCATCCACATGCAGACCCTCGGCCAAGGCAAGTAGAGTTCGCACGCACGCGCGCGCTCCCGCCCGCCCCACACCACCACACATCTCTCGACGGCGCTGACGCGGATCGCAAAGGAGAAGAACACGAGAAAGAGAGAAGAGAGAAGAGAGGGGGGGAACAGACAAAAAGAACGAAGAGAAGGAAGAAGAGCGAAACAAGAAATAAACAGTCGCGTACTTTTATTTCTTTTGTTGAGCACCTCAGAGGGCCTGTTGGAGGTGTGCGTACTCGTAGGCGTAGCCGTCGGCCAGCCTGCCGCAACTTTGCGGGCACGCAAAGACCACCAGGCACCCAAACTCGAGTTGCACGTCGGCCTCCGGCGCCACCTCGCCCACCTCGAGCTCCTGAGCCGACCGCAGCAGGTAGATCAGCGTCGGCATCACCTCGCACTCGAACACCCTGCGCAAGCACATTCCGGCGTACGCGTCGTGTCAGAACGAGACGCAGCACATACCCATATGAAAGTCGACTGTTTCTAGACTAGAGAGTTAACAGTCGTGTACCGCTCGGCTCCGCAGCGATCGCAGCAGGGCACGGTTTGGGGGAAGTCCTTGGACATCCACAACGGCCGGCCCGAGTACGAGTACCTGATCGCCATAGATACACGAACATGTATGATCAGGTTCGTGTGTCGTGTGTGTCGTGTGTCGTGTGTGTCGTGTTGCGAACCTGAAGACGTGTTCGGGATTCCGCTCTAGATACTCCTGGAACTTGAGGAGGTACTTCTCCTCGCTCTCCTCATAGTCCTCGTTGCCCAGCATGGCGCCCTCGTCGATGCCGCCTTGCGCCTGCTTGCCCTTCCCTTTGCCTTCCCTTGCCTCTTCGGTCGTCGCCGCCGCATCGCTCCATGTTCTCCTCGTCCTCCATCGCGCCCGTGAGCTCTTTGCTCCACTGCGCGGCGAGCTTCTTCTCCTTCTTGCCGACGACGGATCGTGGCACCTCCTCCTCCACCTCCATGTAGAACCCGTAGAACCCATGGCCTCGTGGTAGCGCCTGCTGCGTCTTCTCTGTCGCTGACAACAGTTCACGTCGTCATTAGTCAACGCAATTCATTGGTCAACGCGTTGACTGGTCTGGCTAGGGGTGCGCACCTGCGGGCTTGGACTTGGTGGGCGTGCTGGTGGAGGAGCTCGACGGTCTGCTCTCGGTCTGGTCGGATATGGTGAGCGCGGACTGGAGCAGCTTCTCGAGGTCCTTGTCGTCGGTCTGCTTGAGCCAATCGTCGCCGGCGCCCCAGTCATCGCCACCTGCGCCCCAGTCGTCGCCGCCTCCTGCGCCCTCGGTTGAGGCCGTGGCCGTCTCTGCAGCTTTGGTCGGCTCCGCCTGCTCCTCCACGCTGCAGGGGCTCTGGCCTCGGAGCACTCGCCAACTGAGAGAGAGAGAGATAGAGAGAGTGAGTAAGGAGAGTTGATAAGGGGTAATGAGCGTTGCACGTTCTTCTGTTCTGCACGCATGAGGAGGAGAAGAGAGGTACCACTTCGCAGGACCGCTGCGCTCGCTGTTGCATTGTTCACTATTGCAAGCAAAGATGTACAACTGTGAGGCGCACACAGGGCAGTGAGTCGTGAGCTGAGCCCGTCTAAGGAGAAGGCGAGGGCTCAGTAGTGGCGGTACGGTACCGCTCGGTCGAGGTCGGGCAGGTGAGGCAGAGGCGCGTAGGCCTGCGCCACGAGATGCATGAGCTTGCTGCACTGCCCGCAGCGGTAGTAGGACTCTGGTGGCGGCGTGCCAATCCAGAACTGGGCGCGATGCAATTAAATCGCGATTAGAGGCTCATATCGCAGAGATTGAAGGAATCAAAACACGAGCGCCACAGATGGATGGTTCAGGATGCAGCATCAGCATAGATTGCGCAAGAGGCCGTACGGGCTGGCCTCCGATTTTGCTGGACCATATGTTGTCCTCTTCGGCACGCTGGCCAATGTAGCCCAGGATGACCGGCTTCTTCGGGGGCTTTTGCCCTGCACCCGCTCCTCCTCGCGCAGGCGACCGCACAACCTCCACCTTGTTCATCTGCATCCCGGTCCGTCTTCTTGAGCTGCAGAAAAATTCACCAAGAAAACACTTTTCTTCCCCCTTTTCCCTTTGCTGACCGCTGTCCGCAGGGCGTAGACTCTCAGACTCAACCATATCGACGATACGTGATGATCACGTCATGTGGACACCTTTGCCCAAGGTAATGCACCCGAGCTTTAGTGGGAGTCACTATTTCTGTCGACAGCCAACACGTCCGCAGGGTTGTGTGCGTGTTGTGTGTTCAAGGAACGCAGTTCTTGTTGGTCTCTTTTATTTTGGCCGTGTTGTGCAGTTGTGAGAGTGTAAACAAGACAAGCCAACAACCAAACAGACTTAGACCACAGAGCGCAGCATGGACAAGAGAGGAGGAATCGCATCGCCATCGTTCACGTCGCCGGTAACGTCGCCACCGACCTCACCACGAGGAGGCCAAGGCATCGACGTGGGTGACGGAGGCGTGGAGCTGACGGTGGTCAAGGGCGGCCGCCTCTACTCCAACTTCGTCTACCTCAACCCCCTCGACGCCAAGGCCCTCACCCTGCCCACCAAGCCTGCCGGCCTGCCCCACAACACCTACCTCCTCATCAACCTCCACCTCTACCTCTTCAAGTACGCCCCCCTATTATTTATCTCTTTTATTTTTATAATAATAATAAATTAATAAATTCAATTGTAAATGTTTGTTGCAGGCCGAGCGAGACCGTGCGTCAGGGCACGATCGAAATGAACGACTTCCAGCGCCGCTCAGTCTATGTGTCCCTCAACGAGAAGGTCATTTGCCGGCCCTTCGCGACCAAGTACGTTGCCTGCTCCTCTCTAGGCACCACCGCCGACAGTCTGCTCACCCTTGTGCTGTGCTGTGCTGACGCACAGGAACAAGGAAGCGGTCTTCCTCTCCGGCCTCAAGTTGGAGATCGATTTCCTGTACGCGGGGTCGAAGGGCGTCGACAGCGCCTTCCAGTCGGGCGAGATCACCGAGGTGAGTCCATCGCCGACGGCACCACACGGACCCACTTTTCCATCCATTTGTGGTGTCACTGACTAGTTTGTCGTCGTCCGCGCAGGCGCTGCTCACCCAATTCGAGAACCACTTCTTCACGCGCAACCAGCTGGTGGCGATGGACGTGAAGGGCACCACGCTCAAGTTCAAGGTCACCGATCTCGAGCTCGCGCGCCTGGGCAACGAGGACGCAGCCGCCGGCGTGTCCGCCAAGCATCAGGCCTCCACCGTGCGCGGCGTGCTGATGAAGCAGACCGGCATCGAGTGGTGCCCGTCATGGGGTCGGCGCTCAAGCTCGTGACCGTCTCCTCGGGCGGTGGCTCCTCTGCAGTGTACGTCTGTCCCTTCATCTCGCCAATCACAACATCACATCATCGTTGGGCTGTGGCTCACTCCGCTGTTCCGACAGTATGCCAGAGATCTTCAAGCCCAGCTGGTCGTTCGAACAGATCGGCATCGGCGGCCTCGACGACCAGCTGTCGGACATCTTCCGCCGCGCGTTCGCGCCACGCGTGCTTCCGCGCAATGTCACCCAGGAGCTCGGCATCGACCCCGTGCGAGGTGCCATGTCTCTTTTCTCACACTGCAAGCACAGCACATAACTCACATTCCATCACATTGTAGGCATTCTGTTGCACGGGGCGCCTGGGTGCGGTAAGACGCTGATCGCCAAGAAGCTGGCCAAGGTGCTCAAGAGCAAGAAGCCCATCTACGTCAAGGGTCCCGAGATCTTCGACCCGCTGGTGGGCCGCGCCGAAGAGAAGATCCGCGAGCTGTTCGCGCCGGCGCTGGCCGACTACCGCAAGTTGGGCGATGACAGCGAGCTGCACGTGGTGATCATGGACGAGATCGACTCCATCGCCGCCAAGCGCGGCATGCGCCAGGGCGGCACCGGCGTCGACGAGCGCGTGGTCACCCAGCTCCTCTCCATTCTCGATGGCGTCGAGGACATGAACAACATTCTGGTCATCGGCATGACGAACCGGATCGACATCATCGACCCGGCCATCCTGCGCCCCGGCCGCCTCGAGATCCACGTCGAGATCGGCCTGCCCGACGAGAAGGGCCGGCTGCAGATCCTCGAGATCCACACGACGCGCATGCGCGAGGCCAAGCGGCTGGCGGCGGACGTCGACCTCAAGACCCTCGCGCTGCAGACCAAGAACTTTACCGGCGCCGAGCTGTCGAGCCTGGTCAAGAACGCTTCCGGTACGTACCTCATCCCCCAGCGAGTGGGGCGAGTGGGGCGAGTGGGGCGAGTGGGGCGAGTGGGGCAAGAAAGTGGTGACTGATTTGTTTGTATTGTTTGAATGGAATGCAGCGTTTGCGTGTTCGCGCGAGATCAACGACCCGATCAACCAGGACCAGGGCATGGCCAAGGCCAACCCCATCGTCAACGCCAAGGACTTTGACAAGGCTTTCGACCAATCCGTACGGCAGTTTCGCTCACTTTGTTTTCGATGGCTGAGCTCGCTTGACGAGTCTGGTCCATTGGCACAGGAGCCCGCATTCGGCCGCTCGGGCCAGAGCTTCAAGAACTGCATGCGCAACGGGATCATCCACTTCAGTCCCGCCTTCACCGAAGTCCTGGAGGACGCGCGGCTCTTTGTCCAACAGGTGCGTTGCCTCGCTCGCTCGATCGGTGTGTCGTCGCTGCTTGACAGCTGACAACGTTGTCTCGCGCTGAATTGATGTGTGCGCGACTAGACGGTGACGAGCTCGCACACGAATCTGGTGTCGGTGCTCCTGGAGGGGGAGCCCGGGTGCGGCAAGACGGCGGTGGCGGCCATGCTGGCCCTGGAGAGCGGCTTTCCGTTCGTGAAGCTGCTGTCGCCGAAGGACTTCGTCACCTACAACGACGTGGCCCGATGCCAGCTCATCAACAGCACCTTCCTCGACGCCCACAAGTCGCCGCTCTCCGTCATCGTCATCGACGACATCGAGCGATTCCTCAGTACGAGAGAACACCTCCGTCTTTTCTTCACGTTGCAAACGCGAACGAGTTCGTTGGCGGCTTACTGTGCTCTTTTCGCTTTCGTCAGACTACTCGCCTGTGGGACACCGATACTCGAACGAGATCCTACAAGCGCTGCTGGTTCTCATCCGCAAGGAGCCGGCGAACGAGGTACAGCCCACATGCTCCATGCGAGGCCTCACAAGGCGGACAGTGCGACTTACGTCAGTCGAATCATTCCGTGTACACCAGAACAAGAAGCTGCTCATCCTGGGCACCACCAGCAAGCGCGATGTGCTTGAGGCCCTGGAGCTGAGCCAGATGTTCGATTCTGTTCTGCGCCTGCCCACCATCACCAAGGGCGAGGAGATGGCCCGCGTGCTGGCCGAAATCGAGGTACGCCTCACTCCTTCGAGCTCCGTAGGCTCACACACCACGCATACAGCGACTGACCATCGGCATTGTTGTGGGCACAACAGGGCTACTCGGAGGCGGACATCAAGGAGATCACGCGGCTGCACAAGGAGGGACAGGCGGTGCCCGTCCGCAAGCTGTTCCTTGTCGCCGAGCGCGCCCTGCAGGAGTCCCGGGGCAAGGCCAAGAGCGTGGTCGAGTGCTTCTTCAAGTGCATGCTCGACTACGGCCTGCGCCGCAATAGTCGACATTACAAATAGGGCTTTAGAAATCAGCTGCAACTATTAATAAAAATCTAAATAAAAATGTCAAATTGTTATTCGGTTGAGGGTCCGTCAGGGGTCGGGAATGACTTCTTCGGGAGGCAGCTCGGCCAGGTCGAGGGGCAGCTCCACGGTGCGGTACTTGGAGAACGACGACAGCGGCCGGTTGGGCACCAGGTACTCCCTCAACCCTGTGTATACGTCGGAGTTCAGCGTGAGATCTGGTGTTGCTTTGTTGGTTTGCGTGTGTCGTGTGGGGGCACGCACCGACTTGGCCGTCCTCGGTCCGGGTGAAGCCGTCGCCATGGAAGAGGTGGGTGAGGCCAATCTCGTGGTAGAGGAACGCCCTCGTGTGGCCCAATGTGCCGCTTGACTCCAGATACCTGCGGTGGTGTCGACGCCGATGTCCATGGCCGTATCGACATGAGCCAGCGCAATGCTTGTTTGGGGGCATAGAGGTGGGGGGGGTGTGGTACCTCTCGAGGGTCATGTAGTGGTGGTGGTCCCGGCCCTCGAGAAACGAAGCGCAGATGTCGAACTCGGTGAAGCGCTCCTGCACTTCCTCCAGCGTGTACTTTGGCAACAGCTGCGAAGTGGGAATAGAAACGGCCGGGACAGACATAAGATCAGATCAGGATGAGGATTAGGAGCAGTGCGATTAGGAGCAGCGCAAGTGCGGGTTGGTGACGATGTCAGGACAAGGCCGACGAATGGAGCACACGTACGTGGATGTGGGGCGCCACTTTGGGCCAGGCCTCGGGGAACGTGTCGCGGACGAGCTCAAACACCCCGTCCCACGTGGCCTGCCTGGCCTGCACCTCGGGGAACAGGCACAGCCTGAACCTATAGCCCTCTTTTTCCAAAAACAAAAGCAAAAGCAAAAAAAACACCACACGCAACGCATAGTCCGGGTCAGCCCCATGCAAGTCACGTAGGCCAACAGCTGAGGAGAGAAAGGTGGTGTACCATCGAGGGTGCGGCGGAGCCAGGGCGTGTCCTTGCCGATGGCCAGCATGATGTCCCGCGGACTCTTCCCACACAACCGCTCGAGGCCGTCCGGCCCCACCACCCACGACAACCTGGTGGAAACGACATGAGAGCCGGGAGTGGGCCAAGAAGTTTGAACAAGCGCGCCCAATCCCAAGTCTGAAACACGCTATGATCATAGTAGTGGTGGTGGTGGTGGTTGTACCGTTTGTTGGGTTCGTCGCTGAGAAGGCGGAAGTCGTCTTCGGTCCGGCCCTTCGTGACGCGTCCGCAGATGCCGCGCACGCGTCGTCGCCCGAGCGGCTCCCGCCTCTCGAACAGCTCGGCCAACTCGTCGATGTCCGTCACCCACTCCACCTCTTCTTCCTCGCTGTCCACCTCTTCGTGTTGTTGTTGTTGTGGTCGTGGGCCGTGGTAAGGCGCCTTTCGCTCCACGAGGGTGGACGTCGAGGTGGTGCTGGTCCGCTGATAATCACCACCACCATCGGCATTCTGGGATTCCACCGTGTGCGTGGTGGTGCGCTTCTGTCGCGTGGTGGTAGTGGCGGTGGAGCTGCTGCTGGACGTGGAGGTGCTGGTGCTGGTGGTCAGCGTGGTGTCCACCCTGGTGCTCGCGTTTCCCGTCGTGTCGTTTTCGAGAACCATCCTGGTGGTCGTGTGTGCCTTGCGCTCGCCCTTGTGGTCAGATGTCGAATGGTGGTGCTGTGTGATGTGCCTGGGGTCTTGTTGTTTCTGCATGTACCGAACTTCACGGGTCTCGCTCTGCACGCCAGTTACAGGGAGGCGGAGGCCGCGAGTCGTGCGAGCGCTCTCGCGTTTCTGTTCACCAGTTGCCAAAAATTTCGGTGGACTTAGTTGGTGGTCGCCAGCTCGTTCGCGGTGTGGGTTGTCCTGCGTTTGGCATCTTGTGACAAAAGAAAAAGGCGAAGGAAAGAAAACGAACATGGAACAGAGAAATTAAGTTTCCTTTCTTTTCTTTGGGGAAAACAAAAGTGCCTTGACGCACCGGTGTAGCGAACGCACACCGATCGCGGCCAACCAACTCGGCACATTGAT
>NW_004457618.1:83451-84051 GCF_000313135.1 Acanthamoeba castellanii str. Neff | reverse complement strand
GGCATTTTCCAAGGGGCGCATCGATGCCAGAGCGCCAGTAGTGGTGTGCGGGCGCCTGGCCACCAACTTCGAACCTACGCGGTGAGATCCAGCGAGTTCGCGAGTAGCAACGCTGGCGACAACGGCACGCCGCTCCCAAACGGCAGGCTCAAGACGCTGTGCGACGAGCTGCGTGGGATACGAGCCGCAGCCAAGGCGTCCAAGGCCCAGGGAGGTGAAGGCCTTCACCCCGATATCGTGCGCCTGCTCGTGGACTTTGAGGTGCGGCTACATGTCTCCCTCTTGGCTACGCACCGTGCCAAGAAGAGGCCTCACCCTAAAGCTTGCTTGTGCAGGAGATGACCGAAATGCACAAGCGCTACGTGAAGGAGCTGCCGCTGGCCAATCCTCAGGACATATTCACGAACGGCGAGATACGGTACACCTCTCCTCTGAAGCTCAGGAGTTCAACCGCTGCGTGCGGCATGCTAATGCTTGTATCGTAGATTGGACGAGTTGGACATCCTGGGCTTCGATTACGACTACACCTTGGCCTCCTACACGGACAAGGTGTCTTACTTCATCTACGACAAGGCGCTCCAGTATCTGCTCAGGAACCAT
>NW_004457618.1:69870-83430 GCF_000313135.1 Acanthamoeba castellanii str. Neff | reverse complement strand
CATGCCTCATCGCCGACATCATTCAGTATCTCGCGGATCGAAAGACTGAATTCGATCCTGGTACGTGCTCAAGTTCATTCGCGTCACACACACACACACACACACACACCGCTGCCTGACCGGACCATCCACCGTGGTGCTGGAACACAGCCTATGTTTACGAGGACGTCAGCAAGGCTATCCAGCATGTCCACGCCTCGCGCCTGCTGCACACCGAAATCATGAACCACCTGGATGTCTACCTCAACGCCAATCCGGCCCTGGGCGAGACCCTGTGGCGAGTAAAGGAGGCCGGCCGGCAGGTACGATCGAATTTTCTTACGTGCAGCGACGAACCTCTTGCACAGCGATGCAGCTGCACAGCCAAATGTTGTGATATTAATCATATGCTGCCTACCATCCAGCTATTCCTGGCGACGAACAGTCCGTTCGACTTCGTCAACGCGGGAATGGAGTTCCTGCTGCAGGGCCACCTGCCCAATGGAGTCAAGCACTGGACGGAGATGTTCGACTTGGTGATGACCAGCTGCCGCAAGCCGTCGTTCTTCCTCCACAATCGCCCGTTCCGGTGCGTCGACGGCTTCCTCTTATTGGCCTGGCTTGAGTGTCTCATCCTTCTGTATCTGCTCAGAGTGTACGATCCTGCTACCGGCAGAGTGACCTGGGATAGACCCAACCCGAAGAACTACTCAGGCCAAGTGCTGGTCGAGGGCTCGCTCAACGTACGTCTATGTTTGCCATCACTCTTTGCGCCGGGACTCGCGGAGAGGCTGACAGTTTCTCCTCTCTCTCTCTCTCTTGTGTGTGTGTGTTGTGTTCATCATGGTGCACACAGCAATTGATTGCGCTCACCGGATGGAAGGGCGATCGTGTCCTCTACTTTGGCGACCACATCTTCCACGACTTGAAGGAGCCCTCATCGGTCGCCGGCTGGAAGACGGGAGTCATCATTCGAGGCAAGCTTACCTTTCCTTGCTCCTAGGCTCGCGTGTGTATCTGTTTTCCTCACACGTGTTTCCTGCAGAGCTGGAGAAGGAGGTGGAAATCCAGAACTCTAGCGTGTACAGATCCGTGTTGGCCGAGCTGTTGGAGGTAACCTCCCCACTCATCATATGGCGCCCAAGTGAAGCGGGCCTGGAGCATTGACCTTCCTCGGGTGCAGGTCGAGCGCTTGATGAAGAAGTGCATGTTTATATCTGGGGAGTGGTCGCAGGAGGTCGTTTTCGCCCTCCGGCAACACCGAATACGGTTGAGGAAGGGTACACTTTCGCCCCAACCCAGCTCACCCATCGCCGCTTTCTTGCTCACGATGACGGCCGCGCGCAGACCTGAAGAACTGCATGAACCCCACCTTCGGGAGCGCCTTCCGAACGCACAAGCATGGTACGTGAGAGTCACCTCGTTTGCACTGTGTGGCCGTTCGCTCACACCGCACACGCCGCACACAACATCAACAGCGTCGCACTTTGCGTATCTGCTGCAGCGATACTGCCGGGTGTACACGAGCAAGCTGGAGAACTTCCTCAACTACCCGACCCACTACGTCTTCTACCCCGAGCGAACGTTCCTCCCGCACGAGGCGCAGATCCCTCCGGCCAGCCTGTGGAAGACCATCTGCCCGCCCCGCGGCGACCATCCCGCCGGAGACGAGTAAAGACCTCACAAAGAGACGCCCGTGCCGGTGTGAACATAGGAAACCTCGAGTCGTCTGCCCAGCCCAGCCCTGGTAAGTGTAAAGACTCGCAAGCTCAGGCTCTGAGATTGAAGAACATGACGCATCGTTCGTTGTATTTGTGGCTGGTCTTCTTCTTGCACGCGTGGTCCGGAAAAACCTACTGGGACACTCGCACTGACTCTAAACGAGCAGCCGTGGGTAAGTAACAACACCATCAACAACAACCACCACCACCAGGCATGATCATGTCATGGCGTAGTGAGCGTGGGCGGCGTACCGGCATCGAGATCGACAAAGGACTGCTGCTGGGGCGGCGGGCTGCTGGCGCCTTCGGAGGAGGAGCCGGTCGTGACCTCCTCGGCGAGCCTGCTCTTGGGCTGGACGTGGCCGAAGTGCTGGTGGAACCATTTCCGCTTGGTCTCCTCATCGGCGGTCTTACCCTCGACGTACTCATAGAGCGTTCCCTGTGCAGATCAAGCGCCAAAACACACGACACACGACACGACACGACATGACACAGAGCCAGCATCGTCAATACTTCATCTCATGAGTGCCAGCGCGTGGGGTGAAGTGTGGACCTGCTTGAGGTGAAGCTTCACCCGCTGGTACTCGCATCGCTCCTGGTTCCTCTTCGTTCGCTCGGCCTTCTTGTGCACCTGGTCCCCTGCACACGATACGAGCGTGAGCGTGCTGCCCAACGACTCAACAAGTAGTGGACGGGAGATGGTGCAAGGAGGGGAGAGTAGTACTGGTCTTGATAGCGCCAGCCCTCCACTTCTGCATGATGGGGATGCGTCGCGTCTCACGCTGCGCCTCGAGCTGGGCCGAAGGGAAAATAGCCAGGGGAGTGGCTCCATTCGCGCCTTCAAAACAATTTGAATTAATTCTAAATTCATTTGAACGAAATGGACAAAGAACGCAAACGAGTAGATCTACCTGCCCGCAGACCGGTGGTCTGAGCCCAAGGAAGCGTGCGAGCAAGGGAGGGCTGCAGAGTAAATTAAAATCCATTCAATTAAAGTGAGATTGGCCGGAGCAATGCGGATTGAGTGGAAGAAGGGAGAAAGTGTCCGAGTGCATACCACCGCCGTGGAGCGGCTGCCAAGAAGGCGCTGGCTGTACATGGCGGCAGGTAAGATGGAAGTTGGATCAAGATTAGAGCTCGCCAAGGGGGCCGGGGGATAAATCCGGCGGCCGCTCCCGGAAAAAGAAAGGAGAGAAAAGACTGCGGCAAGGCGAGCCGGAGAAGCGGCGGCGTTCCAATCCGAAGCAAACCACCAACGGACAGAAGAACGAATTGAAGCATCATGGGTAAAATCAAGAAGACGAGGAAGTTTGCGGAGGTGAAGCGCATGATCAGCCCGAAGGATGCTCGCGTGTACGCTTGCCTTATTTCATTAATCTTGAAATTTCTGAGATTCGCGTGATTGACAATTCTCATGAAATCGTGATTGCCGCCGTGCAGTAAGCACAAGGAAGGTGGAGCACAAAAGAAGCAAGACGAAGAGAAAGAAAAGAAGAAGGATGCTGAGCTAGTCAAGACGGTGTACGTTGCCATTCCAAACAACTCGTTAAACCACCCAGCAAGCCGTCGTACTGACTCGCTCTCTTGACATGCAGCCCCAAGGCTTCTTCTGCTCTCTTCTTCAAATACAACGCGCAGCTGGGTCCGCCCTACTACGTGCTGCTCGATACCAACTTCATCAACTTCTCCATCCAAAACAAGCTCGAGATCGTTTCCGCGATGATGGACTGCCTCTTTGCCAAGTGTACGCTGGCCACCTTGTCTTCTTCTTCTTCTTCTTCTATGTAAGCCTATGGCTCACTTTTTGTCTTGTGTGCAGGCATTCCGTGCATCACCGACTGCGTCATGGCCGAGTTGGAGAAGCTGGGTAAGAAGTTCAGGGTGGCACTCAGGTATTCACTACACCTCTCCCCTGTGTGTAACAGCGGTGGAGTTCTTGCTGTACAACCAATGCTGATCGATCTGTTCAAACAATAGAGTGGCCAAGGATCCGCGATTTGAACGGCTGACATGCAGCCACAAGGGTACCTACGCCGATGACTGCCTCGTCAGCCGAGTAAACATGCACAAGGTATCAGAGGGCAAGAAGACAAGGCTTGCACACTTTTGCGAGCAACCGTGCCTCAATCATGTACATTGAACTAACATACATATACCTGCGTGTGTCGTGTCGTGTTCTTCCAGTGCTACATCGTGGCCACTTGCGATAAGGACTTGAAGAGAAGAATTCGAAAGATCCCCGGCGTGCCCATCATGTACATTTCGCAGCACAAGTACTCCATCGAACGAATGCCCGAGGCTCTTGGCGGTACGCACCACACCCCCAGGCACCTAGCTCGCCGTCGTCACATCAGCAGCTCATCTCTTCTTCTTTCTTTCTCCCTCTTCCATTCCAGCGCCTGCCTAAGAACGTTGTGGACCACCAGCTTCGTCCAAGGGCAGCCGTGGCAAATAAATAAAAAGAAAATAAAAAATCGTGCTTATTCGAATTATTTCCTCGAAGGGGCTCGAAAAGAAGCGATTTGCAATCGGAGGCGGGAGATGCTGATGGAAGAGGATGGTGGAGGTTCTTCCCTCAAGCGGAAGAGTTCCCGCTTGGGTCTACCAACTTCGACAGCCCCCACGCCCAACAAAATCGTAGGAGGCGAAACGATGCTCATCGGTGACTACAGCGTTCGCTTCCCCTTCACGCCCTACCCCCGCCAACTGCTCATGATGGACCGGTACGGAGTGGGCCTGCAAATCTCGGCCATAGTGAAACTCGGCACTAATTTGCAAAAGCTCTTTCAAGATTGATACGAGGTTTGAAACAGAGCGAGCATGCACTGCTCGAGTCGCCCACAGGTACCGGCAAGACTCTATCCCTCCTGTGTGCCGCCCTCGCCTGGCAAGAGAAGGAGAAGGCTGCTGCTCTGCAGGTTCGCGTTGTTCTCTCCCGCTACGCACAGCTTTCTTTACTGACTCAACGTACATACAGAGAACCAAGGAAGCGCAGGCCAGCAAGCGGACGAAGCTCGAGGTGGAGCTGAGTGAAGAGGATGTCGTCCAACTCGCTGGCCCGCTTCACTTCGATCTTGTTGTCTTCATCCAGCGCGTAATTCCATCGCCTCTTTCTGTTGTTCATTGTATGTCTCTCTCTCTCTCTCTTTGTAGGCGCATCATGCTTGAGAAGCGCGCACCAAGCAAAATGGAGGCGGGCACCATAACATCCACCCTGAACTCTTGTGGTGTTTTATTGGGACTACTTCTCATCCCGTGTCTAAACGCCCATATGAACAGAGGGTGTGATGACGCTGTCGGGCTTTCCCACTAAAGTGTCAAGATGAGCAATGAGCTGTGCAAGTCTTGGCTTGAGATTGGTGTCCAGACTAGCCAAGTTGGCAGCTGTCAGGTTGCTTTCCTCCAGTTCTAGTCTGATGATGTAGAAGAGGCTGTCCTTATGGCTGTGGTGCTCACATCTCAAGTAGGCTTCATGGGCCTTGCAGCCAACGGAGCAATCTGGCACAAGACTGGGTTCAAGTGCAAGCGCCAATTCCCAGAACCTTCCATCCATGTCATCAGTGTCCTCTTCCTCCTCTTTGTTGTCGCTGGCGCACTTTGCATCTTCCTTCTCTTCATCATTGACATACTCTTCCTCGCTTGCTGCGCCAGGGGATTGTGCAGGGAGCAACTTGTGTGCCTGGCTGTCAGTGTGCCCTTCTTCTTGCCTTTTGTTGGCACTCTGGTTGTCCTCGCCAGTGACGGCAGTGAGGGCTTGAGCGCGGAGGAACTCTAGCACCTGATAGTGGGAGTATTTGACGCCGTACCAAGCGCTCGGGGTGTACCAGTTGCCACCCATCGGCGTGATTATGGGCCAGTGGAAAAGAAAAGTGAGCCACCACAGCCAGGAGCGGGTTGATGAGAAGAATGCGGGTTGATCACACTCGTGAGATTTTGGGCCAAGGTTCTTATTTTTTGGATTCTGTTGTCTTCCAAGGGCCGAGATCAATTGAGGAGGCAATGCTGCCACACAAATGGACTTGTCCTCCACTGAGCAAAGAGGGGCCGTATGCGTCGGCATCTTCGCTTTCTCTTCGTCGCCGTGTATCTACGGGGGTCTGTTGGTTTAGCCTCTTGTACCGAATGCCACACGCGTTGCACAACCTGCCAGGTGAAACGTCGTGTGAGAGAGAAAGAGACACTGACAACCAGAGGTTGCAGCGGGCGCTGATGCTTGCTGCACTTTGTCGCCCGCTATGCTGCCATTCGTTCCACTCGGAGCACACATGACAAAGGACACACGACCAGGGCCAGGCAACTCGTAGCAACGTGCCCAGCAGTTCGAGCGGCAGGCTGGCCATGAGCGCGGCTCCTGAACTCGCAGCCAAGGGCATATCAACAGACATGAGGCAGTTGTCGTTGTTGTTGCTGGTGTGTGACGTAACTCGGAACAATACCGCAACAGCCCAAGATGCAGGCCCTGAGGCCAAGCTCTGACTTTGGCAGAGGGCGCATGCCAGCGGTGGTTACCTAGAGCGAACACGTAGTCTTGTACACACACGATGTAGTCTGCAATTCGACAATATGCTAACGCAGAGGGCTTGCAAACAGCGGCCACCATGTTTGCGTCTTTGGCCAGCTTTACAAAGTCGATATACTCTTGGGTTGCAATGTCGACCGCGCGGCTGCCGTAGGCGGCATTCTTTTGCCTGACTATCTCTAGGACTTGGGGCAGACGGGCCCGCAGCATCTCGGCCGCGATGGACGCACAGCAGTCTTTTTCGGGGTTGAACGCTTCGGCGACCAGAACTTTGGTGGCGTAGGGTCTGCTGTGGTACGCGCAGGTAGCCGTCGGGGCCAGTGTACGTGCCGTGCTTGCCAATCCAGGCGTGTGGGTCGGCCGCGGCTTCTTGGCCCCAGAGCATATGTCTGATGTCGATCCCCATTGTTTGGGGCAGTTACTGCTTTTGTACTTGGTCAAAGCGCCTTGGCTGCAAAGTGCAGTGTGACTGCAACGGCACGCCGATCGTTGCTTGTTATTGGCACCACAAACACTTTTCGTGCCCGCGGGGGGGCAAACAAGCTGCGCCTGCCCTTAAATGCATTGAGAGCATCTGAGCGTATGAGCCAGTGCAAAGGCTGCGCGGATGCGAATAAGTCCGCCCGAGAGTTGGCCCGAGATTTTGCGCCAACGCTATCATGTTGGGGAAGAGTGGCCCATGAAAGAGGTTGACGACTGGTGGGACGCGTGGTGTTGGCCGATGCGCTCGTAAGCATGGGCGGTGCCGCACATGTCTCATTCTCATAGACCAATAAAGAACGAATGCGCAAAAGGTCAATCGCTCGTATTGCTTGTTTGGTTTGCTTGCAGAGTGGCTGCTTTGGCTCGTTGCGGGTGCCACCGTCCTCGGCGTGTGGTGAAAATGCCGCTACGCTCGCCATTGACGGCGCAGACGGTGCCCATCATCGGCGTGAGCGCCACGTCGGGCGAGGACATCGTAGAGCGCGGCCTGCGATGAACGCCACCATCGCCAAGCCCACTCGCTCCAGACATTGTAGCAATTCCTTCCATTCTTGGGCCTCAGCCGTTGCCTCTTTTTGGCTCACTTGTGAACTTCGAGGAATGCCGTAAAAGGGCAACCAATCAAGTGGACGGCCTCCATCCAGTGGCCTCCGGCAGAAGTCACACCGTTGTTAAGGACCGTACTTCACTTTGAAATTTCACAATGGTGCCTCTGAAATTGCCCAATGCCAAACTTTAAAATTCCTATTGGCTGACACCAACCAATCAAGGAGAGGATTTTATTTATAGCACCTTGTTCAGTGAAAATTCAAAGTGTAGTACTACTACGGCCGAGACGGAAGGAACACCCCTCTTTAATCCCTCTAGCGCATTCCCTTCCACACGAAGATGCCAAGTGCTAGGAGAGAGACCACGCTGCTCTTCTTCTTCTTCTTGGTGGCCTGCGTCAGTGTTGGCCCAACGGCGGCGCAGACGACCCTAGAATTCAAGGTGGACAGCTGGTGGGGCACTAAAGGAAGCAACATCACCACCAACGTACTGTCATGATCCCTCCTTGCTCGCATCCATCAATCCGTCTGAACTCTACAACCATGTCCAATGCAGTACAAGCTCGGGAACGACTACAAACCGCCTCTTAGCTTCCGTGTGCACATCCCAAGGACAAGGGAAGATGTAGGCCAGTCCCTGCCCAGTGTGGAGCTACAAACTTTTATTGACACTTTCTTGTTGCTTTGTCAGTTTACAAGCCATGGGTTCAACGTCTACCCGGACCTACCCCATCGTCAGTCACCTTACCCAGCGGACGAGTGGTACCTCTTGAGGTTTGCTGTTCGTCAGGTGTGTGTGTACAACACAGACTACTACCACAACAACTCTACTTGTGATGACTGCAATCAAGTAAGTCAAGTCAATCCTCACCAGCTCTCCAACATTGCTGCAGGTAGAGGGCCAGGCCAACTTTGCCACGGGCGTGCGCGGGCTCCTCCTGGTCCGCCAGAGCAGGAAGGGGCAAGTCAACTCGCTCGAGGCCACCTTCCCATGCAACTCCACGAGCGCCTGGTGCAACTACACCATGCCTTTCCGCAGCCGCGAGGTGCAGTACAGGGGTCAGACAACAGCGTTGCACTTCTTCTTCCTGGTACTCCTCCTCCTAGTCCTACTGCTACTTGGAGCAAGAGGATGAACATGTGTAGGAGGCTTGTCTTACCAACCCCCCCCTTCCTCCTCCTCTACAACAACAGTTTCATGAAGGTCCGCAGACATTTGATGTTGTTACAACATCGCTCACCTACTACGGGGCCATCCAGCCGGAGGTCTCTGCCTGACCACAAGAAGGAAGAAGAAGAAGAACAGTGTTCCCTCCCATGTTTGTCTTCTTCGTTGTGAGTTGAGAAAAGTTGTTGTGAAGTAAGGCTTCTCCCCAAGAAAGAAGGTGAAGATGAAGAGGAAAGGAGTCCTGTTCGTCTTCTTCTTCTTGGTTGGTTGCCTCCAAAACGTCGCGCGCATGAGGCTTACACAAGCTCTCACTGTGCCTTGCTCTGGTGCACATGCTCCAGGCACACCACAGGTGGCCACCAGAATGTACAGTACCCCCCTCCCAAGAAATGTGGAAACCAGGTCTCACAACATCAGTGGCCCTGGGTGCAGGTGCCAAGGACTGATGTGGAAATGACTCCTGTGCAGGTATTGATGAAAGTATTTGATCCAATAAATGATGCTCAGACTCTCCCACTTGGTTTCTCTCCAACTTTGACAGGTGCTGACTTGTGTAGGCCACCATGCGCTTGTTGCTGTCTGGGGTCCAGTGTGAGAGCACCATGCATGATGGCCAGCTTGGATGTGTTGGTATGGAGGTAGAATGGTGCCTTGAAATTGGGGAAGATGAGGACCAGCATGGATGTCAGTGCCACCTTCAAGTGCATGAAGGCACCCTCACACTCCTCCAACCATGCCACTCCCTGAAACGGTTCCACCTGCAGGAGCCAATACAGCAGTTCTGCCACCTCCACAAACACCAGCACAAGTTGGTGGTAGTAATTGCATGGCCCAAGAACGCCTGCACCTTGGTGGTGTTGCTTGGCCACACCATGTCCTGGACCGCCTACCTTCTCTGGGTCCACTGCACAATGTCCATGTCATGCTGGAAACTAGCTGGTGCATTGGTCAACCCAAATGGCATCACCATGAACTCAAACATGCCATGGCACATGGTGTCAGTGGCAGCCACCACGGGCTCCCAGCTCAGTGCATCCTGGTACAGTGCCTCAGGACTGCCCTCCATCAACTCCAGACCAGGCTTGATGACTGAGCACACCCAGTCCTCCTCAACTCACTCAGCCTCTGCCAGCAGGGTGCCAGCAGCAAGCTTGATGGGCCTCATGGAGAAATTCACCACATCAGTCACAGTCCAGTGTTGGCCTTCCTTGTCACACCATGCATTGGCCAATGTGCAAGCCACATGTGCAGTCTTGAGCCCTTGCCCAAGCTCTGTATGCTCCAAGAGTAGGCTGACATAGTACTGTTGTACAGCTTGCCAGCACTTACACCATGATTGTGCACTGTTGTAGATAATGTAGAATGAAAACTATTCTGAGACATACTGGAGCTTATGAGTGTGTTGGCCCACCCAATCTCACCAAGCACACTGAGTTGTAAGCACACAAGTCATATGCCATGGAAATCACCCACCATCTCACAGCTGCACATACCATGTAGGGCTTCCTACTCTTTACAAGTCTCTTAAAGCACATTTGTCATCAAACGACAGCATCCTTCTCATGAGTATGCACACACACACATATGACACACACCACTGCACATGCACACTTGTCAGTATCTTGTCTCAAAAGCAGAAGGGGTATGTATCCTGACAAGGACATCATGTGTGATGTTTCAATACTCTTGATGTTGTGTGTTAGTAATAATAATAAAAAAACAATGGGGGACTGTGATGTACCATCTTGCCTTGCTTCTTGAACCCATCATGTTGCTGACAAAGCTCCCAGTCTCAGTCTGGTGGGTGCAGGTGACACTGGTTCCCTGGAGGTAGTGGTCAAAGTAGTCAGCTGGGCTGGGTGAGAGGTAACTGACAATGAGGAAGTTGTCAACCCAGTAGAGACCACCTGTGCTGGTGTTGTAGTTATAGTACAGGTGTTGTTCACCTTGAGCATTTGCATGATCACACCCATGGTCTTGTTGACAACACTGAAGGAGCCAATGCTGGACCATGAGCCCAGCAGGTAGGAGAGGCTGCCATTGATGGCCCAATAGGACTTGGTGTAGGTGGTGGGACATTTGGCATTGGTGGTAATGATGGGGGTTGTGCTGTAGGGGGACTGCCTCTCACCAACAGCATGCTGGTGGGCACCACCCACAGAGGTGGAAGCCATGCCCAGCAACTGAGGCAAGGCCCCAATGAGAGCATGTGAGGAGCCCTCAACTGAGGAGGTGGTGGCCAGGACCATAATTGCCAAGAGTATGGCAAGTGCAACTGATGTACTGTGCAGATGCTTCATGATGGTGCCTGATTACTTGCTTTATTGAAGGTGGATGAGTGAGTTGGCGCTGTTGGATTTGGTGCAGAATGGAGGCAGGAATGCCCCCTGTAGTTTTGTGGTCTCTCCTTTACTATGGGAGTATAAATACCTTCTCAACCATACTTTCTTTATCTGACTTTCATGACTGTGCTTGGCTCTCACCCACCTACATCATCCTAACTGTAGTTGTTTGGTGAAGCCAGAACAACACAGTTTGTTGCAACCCAAATAAAGTGGCTCCCCTCTTCATGTGACAGTTGGCATGGAGATGACTCAGCTAGAGTTGGGGACATGCAGTTAGTGTCTTCCTTAGACCAGCATGAGTACACTGTGCTTATTGAGCACCTACATGGACTGCATTGGATCTCTCCATTGCTGTCAGCTCAGGCGCTTGTCCAGGCCAGGGATGCACTGGTGCTAAAGGTGGAGGTCAGGGTAGCTGCCCTGGTGGTCACAGACATTGAGGGGTGGGCCACTGCTTCCCTGCTCAACACAGAGACCACTGTCCCCTTCATCAACTCAAGGCTTCAAGGTCTTCATAGAGGCCCATGCTGAGGAAGTGAGACCACTCCTCTATGACATGCCACACTATAGGAGGAAGGGCAACACTGAGCCTATGTCAACCTCTTCATGATGTACACCAACAAAGCAATCTTGACCATAAAGTGGTAGGAGATGGCAATGTGGTGCATGGTGCTGTTGGCCAGGAGCACATCCACATCTCACAGGGCCTCATTGGCCACCACATGGGCTCAAGTGGGCATGAAGACATACGTGACACCAAAGACACAAGTGTCAACAGTCAAGCAGCACAGCACCATGGAGGCAGGCCTGAGGATGAGGGCCACCACTTTGTCCAACACCAACAGGACCCTGGTGCAGGTCTGCAGCAGGTTGGAATGGGCACACACCACCACCATGACAACCAGCCACATTAGGGCACAGGTGCATCATGGCCTTGCACCATCTGGAGAAGGCCTCCTCCTGAGCCTTGTGGCCAGAGCCAGCAGTGCAGGACAGGAAGAGTTGCCACAACACCATCCATCCAATTGGCAATGTCATAGGCCCTTACAAACCATACACAGAATGTCTACTGTTGCAAAAGGCCTGACCATTGTCATTGACAGCTCCTTTCGTCCAAGCAGCCGTGGCAAATAAATAAAAAGAAAATAAAATCGTGCATATTGGATTATTTCCTCGAAAGGGCTCGAAAAGAAGGGAATTGGAATCGGAGGCGGGAGATGCTGATGGAAGAGGATGGTGGAGGCTCTTCCCTCAAGCGGAAGAGTTCCCGCTTGGGTCTGCCTACTTCGACAGCCCCCCCGCCCAACAAAATCGTAGGAGGCGAAACGATGCTCATCGGCGGCTACAGCGTTCGCTTCCCCTTCACGCCCTACCCCAGCCAACTGCTCATGATGGACCGGTACGGAGTGGGCCTGCAAATCGGCCATGGTGGAGAGACGTGAAGGATGAGATTAATCTCTCGGCACTAATTCGCAGCTCTTTCAAGATTGATACGAGGTTTGAAACAGAGCGAGCATGCACTGCTCGAGTCGCCCACAGGTACCGGCAAGACTCTATCCCTCCTGTGTGCCGCCCTCGCCTGGCAAGAGAAGGAGAAGGCTGCTGCTCTGCAGGTTCGCGTTGTTCTCTCCCGCTACGCACAGCTTTCTCTACTGACTCAACGTACATACAGAGAACCAAGGAAGCGCAGGCCAGCAAGCGGACGAAGCTCGAGGTGGAGCTGAGTGAAGAGGATGTCGTCCAGGCATTCCCCTCCCTTGACCGACACCGACAACAGATGCAGAAGGAAGCGGAGGAAGAGGCCAAATACCCTCGCGTGCGTACCACACATGCCAGGGTGGGGCGCAGCAACACCATCTTACGGCCTCTCTCGACTCGCTGATGCGCACCTGGTGCAGATCTTCTTTGGGAGTCGCACGCACAGCCAGATCGCACAACTGCGCAGGGAATTGGAGCGAACGGCCTATCGACCAACGATCAGCGTACTAGCGAGTCGCGATCACTACTGCATTCACCCGCGCGTGTCAAAGAGCACTCACAAAAGCTACGAATGGTGAGTGCGCCACCTAATTGTGCAGATGTGCTTTGTTCTGACGAACCTGCCTTTGTACCACCACAAGCAAGCGGTTGAACGCAAGACAGGCACAAGGCTGCGGCTGCTCGTACAAGAAAAACAAGAAGGCCCTTATCAACGACGCGGCGCTCCAGCCGGGCGGTGAGCTCGAGGTGTGGGACATCGAGGACCTGGTTGCGCTGGGCAGCGATCTCAAAGGCACAGCCACCACGCCCTCCCTGACCAACTGATACCCAACCGCTCCGCTCTACTCTTACCTTACGCCCTGTTTTTGCGTGGCGCAGCGTGTCCCTATTTCGCCGCGCGGTCAATCGGCAAGAAGGCCGACCTGGTCTTCTGTCCCTACAATCACCTCATCGATCCCGGTACGGCAATCGTGGTGGCAGATCGTCTTGCCGGTGTGGTGCCTGAATTTTAGCCCTTGGTGGTGTAATGATAGGGGTACGGGGCACCTACGGGATAGAGTTGGAAGGCAACGTGGTCATCCTTGACGAAGCACAGTGCGTCTCTCCTTTCGCTAATCATTATTGTGATAGTCACGGCTTATGTGCATTCCTCCTCTTTGCCTCATCTCGCAGTAACATCGAAGATGCCTGTCGGAATGCTGCTAGTGTTGAAGTCTCATACACGGACATAAAAAGGTGCCACTCATAGCCACTCGCAGGCCAGCGCTAGCAGTAATGATAACGCGCGTATCTTGTGGCTGTCAGACACCGCTGCGGT
>NW_004457618.1:68964-69821 GCF_000313135.1 Acanthamoeba castellanii str. Neff | reverse complement strand
TGTCGTGTTCTTCCAGTGCTACATCGTGGCCACTTGCGATAAGGACTTGAAGAGAAGAATCCGAAAGATCCCCGGCGTGCCCATCATGTACATTTCGCAGCACAAGTACTCCATCGAACGAATGCCCGAGGCTCTTGGCGGTACGCACCACACCCCCAGGCACCTAGCTCACCATCGTCACACCAGCAGCTCATCTCTTCTTCTTTCTTTCTCCCTCTTCCATTCCAGCGCCTGCCTAAGAACGTTGTGGACCACCAGCTTCGTCCAAGGGCAGCCGTGGCAAATAAATAAAAGAAATAAAAAAACGTGCTTATTCGAATTATTTCCTCGAAGGGGCTCGAAAAGAAGCGATTTGCAATCGGAGGCGGGAGATGCTGATGGAAGAGGATGGTGGAGGCTCTTCCCTCAAGCGGAAGAGTTCCCGCTTGGGTCTGCCCTCTTCGACAGCCCCGCCCAACAAAATAGTAGGAGGCGAAACGATGCTCATCGGCGGCTACAGCGTTCGCTTCCCCTTCACGCCCTACCCCAGCCAACTGCTCATGATGGACCGGTACGGAGTGGGCCTGCAAATCGGCCATGGAGAGACGTGAAGGATGAGATTAATCTCTCGGCACTAATTCGCAGCTCTTTCAAGATTGATACGAGGTTTGAAACAGAGTGAGCATGCACTGCTCGAGTCGCCCACAGGTACCGGCAAGACTCTATCCCTCCTGTGTGCCGCCCTCGCCTGGCAAGAGAAGGAGAAGGCTGCTGCTCTGCAGGTTCGCGTTGTTCTCTCCCGCTACGCACAGCTTTCTTTACTGACTCAACGTACATACAGAGAGCCAAGGAAGCGCAGGCCAGCAAGCGGACGAAGC
>NW_004457618.1:62390-68937 GCF_000313135.1 Acanthamoeba castellanii str. Neff | reverse complement strand
GGGCAGCGATCTCAAAGGCACAGCCACCACGCCCTCCCTGACCAACTGATACCCAACCGCTCCGCTCTACTCTTACCTTCCGCCCTGTTTTTGCGTGGTGCAGCGTGTCCCTATTTCGCCGCGCGGTCAATCGGCAAGAAGGCCGACCTGGTCTTCTGTCCCTACAATCACCTCATCGATCCCGGTACGGCAATCGTGGTGGCAGATCGTCTTGCCGGTGTGGTGCCTGAATTTTAGCCCTTGGTGATGTAATGATAGGGGTACGGGGCACCTACGGGATAGAGTTGGAAGGCAACGTGGTCATCCTTGACGAAGCACAGTGCGTCTCTCCTTTCGCTAATCATTATTGTGATAGTCACGGCTTATGTGCATTCCTCCTCATCTCGCAGTAACATCGAAGATGCCTGTCGGAATGCAGCTAGTGTTGAAGTCTCATACACGGACATAAAAGGTGCCACTCATTGCCACTTGCAGGCCAGCGCTAGCGGTAATGATAACGCGCGTATCTTGTGGCTGTCAGACACCGCTGCGGTGCTGGCCTCCATCATTCAGGGCACCAAGAACGAGGAGGCTCTTGAGAATCACAGGCTCGTGTACAAGGTCAGTACGCTGCAGTACAGCGCAGAGCAAGCAAACTGACCAACTTTGTAACTCCACGCAACAGTTGCTCCACGAATGGGAGCTTTGGATTGCCAAGACCACTCCGACGCTCGAGCAAAAGGCGTTTGAGACCAACGTCAAGGTGTTCAGCGGGCGAGACAAGCTGGCTCTGCTCAAGTACCACCACTTGCCACAGCGGGTTCTTGACGGCAATTGTGTTGTGACACCAACCGTCGCGCAGTGAGATGGGACTGACGGCCGACAACTACGAAGCGCACCACACGGCAATGGAGAGCGTGCTCCAGTACTCGGCCGAGGCCAAGGAGGGCCAGGACAAGCTGAACGCCAAGGGGACCACGGTGGTCCAGAGTACGGCCCACATGGCGCTTCATCTGCACACGCGTATCTTGCTTGCCCACTGGAATGCCGTTGGTGTCGTCGTGTGGCAGGTTTGTTCAAGCTCTGGAAGTTCTTCTTCTTGCACAACGGCAGGTTCATGGACGACTACAGACTCGTGCTGCAGCAAACCTCGCAGAGGGACAAGGAACGTCAAACCAGCTTTTGGGTGCGAACGACCACTTTACATTGTTTTTGTTACCCATCGGAGTGCCGCTCACCGTCCCTGTCTACGCTCAGGTGCAAACGCTGTGCGTGTGGTGCCTGAACCCGGCGGTGGCCTTCACCGCCTTGGCCGACCAGGCACGCACGGTGGTATTGACCTCGGGAACGCTCGCTCCCATCGAGACGCTGCGCACCGAGCTGGGCGCTGCCTTCCCGATCCACCTGGAGGCGAAGCACGTCATCGACGTGGAGAAGCAGCTCTGGGTGGGTACCATCCCCCGCGGCAGATCGAACGTTGCCTTCAACGCCGTGTTCAAGAACGCCGACACCTTCTCCTTTCAAGGTACGCCTTCACGAATGCCTGCTACGAAGACGCACTGGTGACTAAAGAACAGACACATCTGTTTTCTTGTTGCCTGCAGACGACATCGGCGAGGCCATTGTCGATTGCTGCCGCGTGATTCCGCACGGGGTGCTCTGCTTCTTTCCGTCGTACGGGCTGCTGGAGCGAGTCGTCGAGCGGTGGCGCGCCACCCAGCTGTGGGATCGCCTATGTTCTGTCAAGCAGGTGTTCATCGGTGCGACACACACACACACACTCACGCACACATGCACCACACACAACATTGGTATGAATCATTATTCATTCATTCATTTGATGAACAGAGCCGCGGCAGAAGGGGCAAGGCGACTTCGACACGCTCATCAAGCGCTACTACGCTGTCATCAAGCGCGGTAGCGGGGGTCCTCCTTCTGGACCGGCGCCCGCATCGAATGACGCACCACCGCCTATGGCGCATTCACTGCGAGGACGACGCGAGCGCGCGAAAAGTGCTCGAAACGAAGAAGCGGACGACCAGGCAACCGCCACGAATGGTAACGCCATCCTCCATTCCCGTCGAATGTCAACCGTACTTACCTATCTGCGTTCTTCTTCGGAGCAATCTACGAAAAGGGGCGCTCTTCCTCGCGGTCTACAGAGGCAAGGTCAGCGAGGGGATCGACTTTTCAGATGACAACGCTCGTGGAGTCGTATCCTTTTCACCCCCTTACACCTCCCAATCGCTCTCTCTCTCGTGCGTGTGTCGCCCGTGCGTGTGTGCGTGTGTGCGTGTGTGGTATGATCTTGACTCTAGAAACGATCGCGGTCGGCATTCCGTTCCCCAATCTGTGCGTTCCCTCCTCGACCCATAGCGGCCAGTGCACGGGTGACTGACTCGTCACTTGGGTGGGGGGCTGTGTCACTGCAGGAAAGACCCTCAGATGAAGCTGAAGCGCGAGTACAACGAAATGCACTCTCGCGGAAGGAAAGCGACCATCAACGGCAGTCGGTGCATACACACACGCAATCACACACGCGCCGCCCTCCTGCCCCGCTCTGCTGCTGCTCGCCTAGCTGGTTCACACGCCCGCGCCACACACGTGCAGGTGGTACGAACTCCAGGCCTGGCGGGCCGTCAACCAGGCCATCGGCCGGTGCATTCGACACCGACACGACTACGGCGCCATCGTGTTTTTAGGTGCGTTCTCTCTCGTTGAACCACCTTAAGTTTTTTATAATGAAGCAAAGGCTCACCTCGCCATCGACAGAGGAGCGGATGCAGCGCAGTGAATCGGTGGCGATGCTGCCGCGGTGGGTGGTGCAGGGCATGACCCACTTCGACACGCTGCCCGACTCCCTCGCCTCGCTCCGCGACTTTTTCCGGTCCGCGCGTGATCGACCACCACCGCCTCCTGGCGCCGCCGCCACCACTCCGTGCAAAGAAGAAGAGCACCCGATCTCGCCGTCTTCTTCGCTGACGCGCTCGCCCTCTCTGTCCGCCCCGAGCTGGCCACGCCAGCGGACTCCATCGCCGTCGCCATCGCCGCCGCCCTCGGGATTCTCGCTCAAGCGGACCACGTCGGCGCCCTACTTCCCGTCTTCCTCGCCTTCTGCCTCACAGCCACCACCGCGCCCCTCGGGACAGTCGAGCGACTACAACGCGGGCGACGGCCATTCGCCCCTGTCGCCCATCCCACTCTCGCCGCCCCTTCGCCGACCACTTGGGCACGCGTCGTCCTCGCCCTCCCTTTCCACTCTTTCGCCGTCCCAGCCGCGCGGCTCTCCCTCCCTTTCCTCTCTGTCGTCGCCATCGCAAGTGAGAGCCGACTCGAGCTCGCCCTCGTTCTCGCCCACGCCGCTTACATCTTCCCCTCACTCGTCTCAACCGGCGTCTTCCACTACGTCGTCGTCGTCGTCGTCATCGTCGCCAGTGCTGTGCTGCAATGTGTGCTCCTCCCCGCTGGCCTACCAGCAGGGAGCGCAAGAGCAGACCACCAAGCAGTACTTCTGGTGCGTCCTGCGCCCTCTCACCACAGCGAACGCGGGACTGACTTGGATCGGACGGGCGCGCAGCAAGCTGGTGAGCCACAGCGTGCGAGGGACGCCGCACAGTCAGCCGTGGGAGGTGCCCCTCTACCGCTTGGGCACGGCCGACCTCATCCGCGAGAACTGCCGCGCGCTGACGGAGGACGAGGTGGCCACTCTCAAGCCCGACATGCCCGCCACTTCTTCCTCCAGCGCCGCGACTCCCGGCGAGCAGCGCTCACGGCCGCCCGCGGGAGGCACCGGCGCAGCGATGAAGACCATCTGGGCCACCACCGACGGGCTCGTCTACGTTCCTCTCTTCTGCTGTCGGTACTTGGCGATCTCTCTTCAATCCCCATCGTTGACACCGCTCCACCTGATCTGATCTTCATCTCCTACTGCCCCTGCTTGGGTGTACAGGTGCAGGCCGCCACGTTGGGTGGGCGTGGTCGTGAAAGCGGCATCGGGTGCCGGCAATCGGGAGTTCTTGCGACAGGTGTGGCTTGCCAGTGAGGCTGCCTCTCCCCTCTCCTTCCTATTGGATTGATAAGATAAATGGGCGGCCCCAATACGCCGCTGGTTTTCCCGTGTGCCTAGTGAAAGGGGGGTGGTGGGGCGGTCCGACTGCTCTGGGACATGGCGCAAGAGTGGTATTTCTTAAAATGTTCTTTCAGAAGGGCAAGCGAAATGGGGGGGGGGGAATAACTACACGGCCACGGAGAGGTTCTGCTTCCTCTTGGCGTTGGACATGAAGGGCTTCAGCACCCACTCGTTGTCCGCCTCCGTCATGTCTGTTTGTTTGCGAGCAGCAGGTACACACACCACACACATGAAGTGTGAGCCAATGTATACCCTGTACGGGCAGAGCGGAACGAAAAGAAGAAGAAGAAAGAGAAGGAGAAGGAGTGCGTACCGACGGTGCCCAGCTTGATTTGGTAGAGCTTGAGTTCGAATCGTGGGCCGACCTCGGTCAGCTCGACGTTCTTGTGTCCCTCCTTCTTGTATGTGTGGTGCCGGAACGAGATGAAGTCGTTCTCGTTGGCAAAGGTGATCACTCGGTGGGCGTCCTCCTTGGGCACGGGGAACAGGTGCTTCAGGACCTTCATCGTCTGTAGTCACACACATACAAAGAAGAGAATCGATTCATCAACGATGAGCACCTTCTTGCCGACCAGGCCGTGCTGGTTGTGAGGGAACCCTCACTCTCTGGAGTGGTGCGTACCCTCTCGCCGAGCTTGGAATCGAACTTGTGGAAGATGAGGTGCGGGAACTGCTGCGAGACGGTGCTCCTTTCCTTGAGGTCGTGGCGGAGAACAGCGTTCATGATGCCAAAGTAGGCCGTGGGGCCGTAGGGAAGATGGCAGACCACGAGGCCGTCGGGTTCGCCTCGGTGCTCGTGCACCAGCACGAGGTCGGTCACTTCGTTGGCTCGGCACGTCTCGACGAGCTGCTTGAGCACGTAGTTACCGCGGTTCAGTTTCTGTGCATTGGGGAACACCAGACGCAGCTCCTTGACGAACTGGTTGAGGCGAGAGGAGGGATCGCGCGAAGTGGTGATGACAAGCTTCGGATCTCTGATGCCGGCACGCGCGTACTCGTCATCGATGCTCTCTGAGCGATGTGAAAGTAGCAGAATGAATTTCAGATTATTTTTCTTATGGAGCACTAGGCAGGGAGGAGGGTGCGCACGTTCAAACTTGGCGGGATCATCATAAGGCATCCTCTCACGCAGCTCCTCCTGCTCCTTCAGCAAATCAGAAGGAATGTTTCGGCCGGCTGTACGAATGGGGAGAGATGTGAGGACGAAATCGCGGAAACGAAAGACGAGATTAAAAGCAATTACCATCGATAGCCGTCTTTAATCGCTTCCTCTTCTCATAGAGCTCGCGTTCCGTGCCCTCGAGCTGCTTTTTGAACATATATTCCTTCCTCAAACGTGCATTACGGCGAATCTGCAAATTAACGATCTTATGTCAATCTAATGGCAGAACAGCACATGTGGCGCGCACGGTACCATGCTGTTTTGTTTATAGAGGGCTACCCTACGGCTCTGGTTGAATTAGATCAGATGCCGATTGCCAGAAGGAGTTTGCAATTTGCAGTTCTTTTATTCTTTTCTTTTTCCCCTTTGCCTAATGGGACGAAATTTCAGCAACCCGCCAGCAGCCACGTCAGCAGCTGAGCCGAACGAAGCTGAACCCAAGCTGCAAGGTTTCAGTTTGAGCATTGAAATGGAGGCCCAGAAGAAGAGGATTGTTCTGTTCGACGTGGATGGCACCCTCGTCAAGCCCATGGGGGTACGCCATTATGATCCGGAAAAAGGCAAGAGATTGGACATTAATCACCGCGTGGTCTGTTCTGATGCTATGCAGCGAGTGACACCCGAGATGACCGTGTTCCTCGAGGATTTGCGCAAGATCCTCCCCACAGCTATCGTCGGCGGTTCCAACTTCGACAAGCAGAGGTACCAGATCGGCGAAGATGGTACCACTACACACACCCTACGACTCCACCCACCACGAGCCCGCTGGTCCCTTACGCTTCTCTCGGACCCACTTTGCGTGTGCGATCGTGCGTGCGCGGTCGTGGTGGTGGTGGTGCACAGTTCTGTCCCGGTTCGACTACGTGTTCTCTGAGAACGGCTTGGTGGCCTTCAAAGACGGACAGCCCCTCGGCATTGAGGTGCACAGCTCCTCCACCACCTTCTTATCTTTCTACACTCCCCCGCCAGGCTCGTTTTTTCACCACATGTGTGTGTTGTGTCGCTCGCCGCGAGCAGAGCATCAAGACCAAGTTCGGTGATGAGAAGATCAAGGAGTTCACCAAGTACGTGCTCACCCTCATCGCGTCGCTCGACATCCCCGTCATGCGGTACGTGTCTCTCTTCCCCCGCCCAACCCGCGCGTACGTACACATTCCACCCATTCCTTACCCCCTCACGTCCCCCTTGCTTGCACAGGGGCACGTTTATCGAGTTCCGCTCGGGCATGTGGAACATCTCTCCCATCGGCCGCAACTGCTCGCAGGAGGAGCGCGAGG
>NW_004457618.1:48904-61796 GCF_000313135.1 Acanthamoeba castellanii str. Neff | reverse complement strand
TGTGTGACTGTCTCTGTGCTGACATGGTATGCGTTGCGTTGCGTTGCATCACCGACCATCAGGAGCACAAGGTGAGGGAGAAGATGGTGAAGCAGCTCCAGGAGCGATTCGCCGACTGGAACCTCAAGTTCTCGATTGGCGGTGAGATCTCCTTCGACGTCTTCCCCGCCGTACGTTCCTTGTGCCCACCTTTTCTAGGCCACGTCAGCGCATTCACCGCATTCCTCCCCTGCCGCCGCTCTGCTCGAACAGGGCTGGGACAAGACCCACTGCCTCAAGTACCTGCAGGAGTACGACGAGATCTACTTCTACGGCGACAAGACCATGCCCGTACGCGTTGCTTTCTTGGCTTTCGATTTCCACCAACGTTGGTTGGCAAACTCACAACAATGTAATTACATTGTGTGTACGATGTTGTGTACAGGGTGGCAACGACTACGAGATCTTTTCGCACCCCGACGTCGTGGGCCACACCGTCGTTTCGCCCGAGGACACCATGCGCCAGGTCAGGGAGCGCTTCATGCAATAGCTTCATCGTCGGCGACCCATAAAGACATACATCTCCGATGGCAATACATCTCGATTCAATGTTACATGTTTCTGCGCGCGCGTGTGTGTGTGTGAAGGAGCTGATCAGCGCATACGGCTGAGGCATCGGTTGTTGAAGCGCACGAGAAAGGCGCACACGGGCGGCGGCGCAAAGAGAAGGACCGACCACACGCAGCCGTGGCACAGCACCACCGTGCCGCCCACCAGCAGCGCCAGCGTCACCAGAAACGGCAGCGACGTCGCCGTGGCCGAGAGCGCCACCGCCACCAGGCTCTGCACACCCCAGGTGGCTACTAGTGAGAGCTGCCCCCCAGCAGAAAAGATGTAGTTGAGGGTTTGGTGGACCGTACGGCGCACACGGGATGAAGGAGGAACACCAGGAAGCTGCTGTCGCGGAGGAGCCTCTCGGAGAGGCTGCCACAGACACGCCAGGCCCGCGTGGTGAGCTTGGACGTCGCGTGCGTGTGGTGAGGTGGGGAGCACGTACCCTTCGAAAGGTTGGTCGCCGCAGTACTTGATGAGCAGCGCCACGAGCAGAACGAAGTAGTCGCGGCAGAGTCTGACGAATGCGTCGCTCTCTTCAAATGACGACGACAACAGAGACGCGGCGACCTACCCAAGGCAGTGAGTTGCGGTGAACGAACACGGAGACGGGTGGTGGCGACGAGGTACCAGGAAGGAGAGGGTGCCAAACAGGATGAGGACCCATTGGGACTCGCCCTTGGGCTCGGCCGGCGGCGGGTGGCCCACTGAGGGAGCGTCAGCGTAGTGGACCCAGAGGAAGCCCAGCACGTACAGGGCCGAGTTGGCCACGAACGCTGGGTAGTGTCGCGCCACCAGCGAGCCGACGAATGCTGCTCCTCGATGACACACACACAAAATGAGTGCGTGTGCGTGTCATGCGCGTCGTGCGGGTCGTGCGTTTCATCAGGTAGGTACCCACGAGACTGGAGTGCGCGAGCTTGAGTCCTGCATGGTCTGTCGACTCGACAGCCAGGCGGCCGCCGTAGATGAGCATCGCGGCCAGCAGCAAGGTGATGGACTTGGCGCGGGGCGACCTGATCGCCGGGCGCAGAGCCACGCACACGAGGAGCGGGCCGTAGACGAGCAGCACGCATTGGGCCAGGTGCCAGGACGAGGCCACGAGAGGCAGAGAGAAGAGTAGGGCGGCTGGCGTGAGTCCAGCCAGAAGCCTGCAGGACCAGGAGAATGATACATGCTCCTGTGCCGACATTTGATGGTTACCCCTGTGCGTGCGTGTGTCGTGTGTGCCGTGTGTGTGGTGTGCGTGCGTGCGTGTGCGTGCGTGCGTGTGTGTGTGTGTGTGTGTGACGTACCTGAGCTTGGGTGATGGCATAGAAGAGAGGACAGTGTACAACCCACATGGTGAGCGAATAGGGGAAGAAGAGGAGGAGATGCGAACAGACATGAATGTGGAAATAATTGAAGTGCGCGCCCACGTCTGATTCAGTGTCCACAACACATCACCGTCACCATTACCACCACACATCACCATGTGAGTTAACTTCGATAGAACGACATCAAGACGAAGCGGGTGGCGGGAACAGTGTTAACCTTCAGCGCCAGAGGAGGAGGAGAGCGAAGAGACCACCAGGTGCACGAGGCTGACGGTGAGCATGTACGCCGGCAGAAAGAGGGTCACCCTCCTGCGCAGGGGCTTGAACACCAGCTTCCACAGCAGGTCCACCCAACTACGCACACGCACGCACGCACGCACACACACACACACGCAGAGGCGCAATCAGAATCATTACCCCATGAACCAGCCCATCAACAACCACCGCGATAGCAGTAGGTGGGAGTTACCTGCGCTGTTTGGGGTTGCGCGCGTCGAGTCGCAGGGCGGTGGTGGGCGCGAGGGAGGAGAAGGCGTGGGCGGCCTTCCACCCGCTCCACACGAAGAACAGCCCGCACCCGATCTGCCACAGGAGATCCGCCAGCTCTTCCTGCGTTCATGCCATTGGCCAGTTTTATAGAGATAACGCACCATCACACACCAACGGGGGCATTGTGAACACATTATTGTAATATTTGGTTATTTTATAATTGTAAAAAATAAAATAATAAAAAATGACGTACGGCTTCTTCCCGAACGAAGAGGGCGTGGCCACCGGAGGAGGAGGCGGGCGAAGAGAGGAGGATGGGCAGAGCGCCGCTGCTGGGCTGGAAGTGCAGGAGCGCCCGGTGCCACAGCAGCAGCTGCGAGAGCACTATGCCCGCCGTGTGCACATAGCTCGGCGCTTTGTCATCGGCGGTGGCATGAAGCAGTTGTGAGGGCGCTGCCGCCGCAAGCTGGGCCTTGGTGAGGCTGTGAGTTTTCTCATTGTTGTTGGCCGTCGTTGCTGGTGAAGAAGAGTTGTGGGTCGTGGTGGCCTTCTGGCCGTCGCTCTCGGCCTTGCGGTCCCATACATCCACCATCGCGACACTGAACGCCGGCCACTCCTCTCTTCTGCTGTTCTTTCGCTTGTACGCTCCATGGTGCCTGGACCTGTAACGCTTCACCTAGAGGCAGGAGCGTTAGCTAAGGGGCTGGCGCCAGTGGCGGAGCGGGAAATCAACTCTCGCGAGAGTTGCGATTGGCGGACCTAATTTATGCGGATATTTTTCTTCGAGCCCATTGGCGTAGTTCATGCCGCGGGTGAAACTCGTGCCTGGTCACCTGTCCTCCCTTCGCCTCGTGCGCCGGTGGTGCCGGTCTGTGCAGCCTCTGCTGTTGTCGTTGTCTCTTTCTCTCGCTGGCGTTCGCTGTCTCTTGCTCGGCCTTGCCTCTTCTTCGTCTTTGTCGCCGCCACAGTCGTTCAGGTCGCGCCTCCTGTCCCTGGGGGTTCGGTGGTCGTCGATGATCTCCCTCGGTCGCCGGTGATGGGGCGGGGAGGCCGTCCTGTCACTGCCCATGTCTTCTTCTTGGTGGGTCGCGCGCGCTGGGCTTTCGCTGTCGCGATGTCGAGGTCCGCGGGCCGCGGCTGTTGCAGTTGCGGGTTGCGCGCCTTCGATGATGGCCACCAGCTCCTCCATGCGATTGTTGATGAAGTCCCGAGCCACCTTGCAGGACAACGGCACACACACCACGACCAATCAGGTTGTCTCCTTCGAGGCCACATAGGCTGCGTGTAGCCATCACTACGTGGTCCATTGTTGGCGCGCGTACCTGGATGGGTGAGCGCTTGGTGATGTGCACGTTCCTGGCCCGGTACTTCTTCGTGCGGCGTCGATAGTCCCTCTCCTCGGCCAACAGCTGCGCGCGAGCCTTGGCGCCCGATGGCGACGCATCCTGCTGGCCGTCCGCCGCCGCGGCCGGCTGGCTCACCGCAAACAAGTCGATGTCGAGTCCCTGCGTCCACCGCCGCCGTGAGCGCTCACGCATAACAGCGGCGCGCGTGTTGGCGCTGCAGTGGGCGCTGGCCTACCTTGCAATCAGGCCGCTGTTGTCGTATCAGCTTGGCCGCCTGGGTGGCTTCGTCGTATCGCCTCAGCCTTTGATGTAGTGTAGTGTGGCAGGTGAGGCTACACTCGCCGTGCGGCGAAGGGGAGGGTGGGCACATACCTTAACTCATTGCCCCTGGTGGCTGCTCCGGCGCCAGCGGTAGGCCCAAGATCGGCCTGTGCCGGTACTGTTGCTGTGGTGGTGGTGGTGGTCGTAGTGGTGTACGTGACGTCGTCATCGCTTAGCCGCACGACTCCCGGTGCGCCTTCGTAGAACAGCGTCGACGGCCCGTCCGGCCCTTCCGGCTGAAGAAGAAGTGGTCAAGACGCACCGCAACGGAGGTGGCGCCCTCGCCCAAGGGGGGGGGAAGGGTCAGTGCGTACGGGGGGAAGGCCGGTCACGCGAAGGCAGCACTTGCGGGCATGACGGGGTAGAGAGCTGGGCGGCACTCGGTGGCTGGGGTTGTAGGGGCACGCCACCAATTCAGGCTCTTTGCTGCTCTCCTTTACCTGCAAAAGAGAAGAAGAAGGGAGGGGGGGATGAGCAGTAATCGTCAGCGTCGTGGTCAGGCGTGGATATCCACCGAAGGGAACAGATCCTGCCGCGTCCAGCCCAAGTCCGCCAGCAGAAGGCGAAACCGCGCCTCATGTTGCCGCCAGCCATCCATCATGTTCGTTGCAATAGTAAATAGAATATAAAAGAAAAAATAAATAAAGGGACAAAAAGCAATTTTTGTTTCGTTTTTTTCTTTTTGTCGTGAGCGCGGGAGAAGGAGATGATTACAGGCATGTATTAATTTACAGCTGCGCAAGTGCGCCGCAGTACAGGCATAGGAAGAGATGGGAAGGCACTCAATTGTCCCTTCCCTTCGCTTCGCTTTGGATGGAGGGGGGGGCTTAGACGTTCTTGCGGATCATGGTCTCGACGAAGGCGTTGTAGTCGACCTGCTGTCCGCCACCGGCATCGCGGATGAGGTCCTCCACCTCGCCCTGCGTGAGTCGCTCGCCCTGCGAGGTGAGCAGCCGGCGCAGATCGTTGGCGTCGACGTAGCCCTGGCCCGACCAATCGAGGATGCTGAAGGCGTGGCGCAAGATGTTGCCGGCCTGCTGGGCCGCCCACTTCTGCTGCCTGTTGTCCAGGAACGCAGAGAAGGAGAGGCCGCCGCCGCTGCACAGATTCGAAGCCTGCTGCTCGCTCATGTCCTCGCCCAGCGATCGAAACAGCAAGCTGACATCCTTGGGCGCGAGCTGCCCCTTCTTCTCCTTATCGAAGTAGTCGAACACCTCCTTCAGCTCCTGCTGCTGCTCCTGCGACAACGATTCAGACATGATGATCTCTTCTATCTATCAATCTTCCTCTCGATCTCTCTTCTAATCTCTCGTTTGGCTTCGTTGCTTCGTCGCTAAATTGATGACCCCCTATCGTGTCCGGATTTATCCCACCATGTATTGTGTATTTCAATTTTGCATTTCTTTTATTTCTTTTTGGTGGTCAGCAGAGACGAAGTTCTTCTTGGGCGTGCGCCAGTCCGGGCCGTACTGCTGGGTGAGCACGAAGTCAGCGTCGTGTGGGCAGTGGAACGTGCGGCCCTCGAACTCGCACTCCCGGACGGGTAGCAGCTTGTCCAGCGGGAAGCGGAAGTGGAGTTCGGGGTAGTGGCGATCGGTCAGAACCACAATTTCGCTTCCGTCCTCTTCTTCGTTGTTGTTCACCACTTCCGCAGCCGTCGCAGGGGTACGTGGCAGCGGCGACTCGATAGGTTCGTAGTCGGCCAGGTCGATGTAGATGGGAGTGATGCGGTTGTAGAAGATGCGGAACGCGCCGCGCTTGATGACGAAGGCGGTGAGGCCGGGAAGCAGCGCCACGTCGGAGCGGTGGATCATGTGGTTGCCGCAGCGCCGCGCTATCTGTGGCCCCAGCGCGTATATCTTCTCCGTCTCGCTGACCAGCACACCGACGTCCAGGTCGTCGGTGCCGTCCCAGGGTATGAACCCCTTGTGCCGGACCGCGCCCAGGAGCGAGCCATAGTCGAGGAAGTAGGTCACGCCGTGCTCTACAAACACGTCGTGCGTGCACTGCATCACCTCCAGCAGCGTGCTCCGGCGGTCGATCGAGGACAAATATAGACAATAGAAGCCGGCTACGAGGCCCATCATGATCAGCGCAGCGCAGAGGCCTTGCCGAAGGAGCTTGTTGGTCAGGACTGCGCGGAGGGAGTTAAGCGGTAAGTCTGCCTTACGTCGACCACCACCAGCAGCAGCGGTCGAGCAGCCGATCGACTCCACATCACCAGCAACAGCGTAGTGGAGGCCTTGTGCGCTTTTCCTGAAGCTGGTCATGCCCAGCAGTTGCGTGTTGTTGTTGGCGGAGAGAATTGATGGGAACGGCCTCAGAAGCGAAAGTCGACAACTCACCGTCAGATCTGGCCCAATCACAACTGGGCCGCGGGCCTCTGACCCCTTGGAAAGGTCACTTGCTCTTTTTTGAGCTGTTTCTTTTCCTCCGCTTTTCTCTCTTTTCTTTTTGTTCTTGCGGAGGAGGCTGACTCCCACATGAAGATGAGAGCCGCCGGTGGCCTGGCGCTCGTGCTGCTGGCCCTCGTGGCCGCGTGGGCGCCGAGCGCAAGTGCCTTTTCGCGGGAGGAGTATGGTTCGTCGTCGGACTTCTACCAGCTGGTGGAGGACGTCGTGGCCGGACGAGATTACTACGCCTTCCTCGAAATCACGCCCGAGCAAGCCAGCGAGCCCGCCGAGCTCAAGAAGGCCTTCCGCGCTCTCACGCGTCGCTGGTACGCCCCACCCCTCTGCCCACCCACCACCCACTACACCATTGCCCGCGGGTCCAAGTCGTGCGCCTTGTTGGCTCACCGGGTGCGGTGGGGCGTGTGTCGTGCGGTGCAGGCACCCGGACAAGAACCCGAGCGCAGAAGCGGCGGAGCGATTCCGGCAGGTGGTGTTCGCCTACGACATCCTCTCCAACCCGGCCAAGAAGGAGCACTACGACACCCTCCGCACCAAGGGTACGCACTACGCTTGGTATGCGTGACCTCATCTCTCTCTCTCTCTCACACACACACACTCTTCTCAAGGCATCCCGTGGCACGAGAAGTACTACGGACGCTACGCTCATCGCTACGGCGCGCCCGAGCACGACATCCGATGGGTCATCTTCTGGCTCATCACCAGTACGCGCCATGCCTGCATATACGATGTGTGGCTCTCTCTCAGCTGACTCATGGCCTAACCCTACCACGATGTGTGCCGGCGCACACGTACACACAGCCGTGACTGCGCTGCACTACGCGTATCGGCGGCACAGGTACCAGCTGATCCTGTCCAAGGTGAAGCAGACCCCGACCTACCGACATCGCCAGGCCCAGCTGCGCGCCGCCAGCGCAGCGGCGTCAGCCTCGTCATCTGCGAAGAAGCGGAAGAAGGCCGCCAAGCAAGAGGCCCAGCCAGTTGCTGTCGAGCCCGAGGAGGAGCCCGAGGTGAAGCTGATGGGCATCAGGCCGCCCGGGTGGCGCGACCTGGTCGTGGTGCGACTGGTCATGCTGCCCTACACGCTCGGGTGGCTCCTGTTCTGCCTCGCGCGGTGGGCCGTCTGGTACAAGCTCCTGGGCCACGCCCCGCCGCCGGTCGACATGCGCGAGGTGATGCGCGAGCGGCTCGGGCTCACTCCGGCCGAGTTCGAAGAGTGGGAGCGCGAGATGAAAGAGAAGCAGGAGAAGGCCGCCAAGTACTCTCGACGCTACTGATGGTGATGACCATGCTGACGTCATGAACATGAAGAAGTGTGTTTTGCTCGCTAGTTTCTTTCGTATGATGTTTAAATAAGCGTAGCGACGAGGGTACAAGTAGAAGAGGGGGCACTACCAAGGGCAGGCTTCAGAGGTGGTAGCTCTGCCTCGACCACCACCGCCGCCCTCGCCCTGTCCTCGACCGCCTCCACGTCCGCCTCTCGACTGTCCACCGCCGCCTCGGCCACGGCTTCCACCCCTCGCGCCGCCGCCTCCGCCGCGCTCGGTTCGTGCGTCGGTTCGTGGTCTGCGCTCTCTGCCGCCGCCACCGCCACCACTGCTACCGCCGCCTCTGGCCTGTCCGCCTCCGCCGCTGGAAGGCGGGCCTCCTCTGCTGGAAGCGCCGCCTCTCGGTTGTCCTCTGCCTCCGCCCCTCCAGCTGCCCTGGCCCTGGCCCCGACCCTGACCGCCGCCGCCTCGCCCTCCTCGCTGCTGCTGCTGCTGCTGTTGTCTGCCGCCTCGGCCGCCACCGCCACCGCCACCATCGTCTCCGCCCGAGTACTGCTGAGACCCTCCTTGCCGGTTGAAGGGCCGGCTCTTGACGCGCTCCTCGAGGGGCACGGTCGACTCGGGCGGGTACCACACGATGTTGTGGCTCTCTTCTTCCTCCGGCTGCGGGAACTCCTCCTCGTCGTCGTACTCTTCTTCGCCCTCCTCCTCCTGGTCGTCGTCGTACTGGTCCTCCTCGTCTTCGTCGCCGGGCGTCTGGTCCTCAGCGCCGCCGCCGGTGCCGGATCGGTACTCGGTCGGGAACTCGAAAGAAGTGGAGGAGGCCGTGGGGTCGAAGATCGACGAAGACCCCGACGACGGTGCAACGGAGAAGGAGAAGATGTCGCCCGGGGCGGACGCGGAGGAGGAAGTCGACGGTGGACCGAAGAGGGAGCCCGGATTGAAGGAGGAGGAGGAGGAGGAGGATGAGGACGGTGAGGGCCGCGAGGGCGAGGGCGACGCCGACCTATTTACAAAGGCGCTGCCGCTCGACGCCATCAGCTGGCCGCGCTGCGAGTCGAGCGACTGGTCCCGGGCGGCGCTGGGCTTGGTCAGCGGGGTCCGCTTGCCGGGCACGTCGTTGAAAATGGACACCGACGAGGCCTCGCGGAACAGCGGCGGCTTGAACCCGCCGCGGGCCGAGGCCGACGACGATGTCGATGACGACGACGACGAAGAGGTCGAAGATAACGGCGGGCCGAAGATCGATCCCAAGCCCGCGTCGGCCGGCTTGGCTGAGTCACTGGTGGGCGTCGTCGACGAGGGTCCAAACAGCGAGCCGGGGTTGAAGGACACCGACGGCGCCGACGACGATGATGCCGATGCCGACGACGCAGGGGAGAGGAACGAGTAGGCGTCGGACTCGGACGCGCTGGTCGATCGCCTCCGCCTCGAGGGCGATGCCGCTGCGGCCACCGCTGCCGAAGTGTTCGTGATCGCGCCGGGGCCGAAGAGGCTGGCGAGGGCGTCCGACGATGTGGTCGTCGCGGAGCTGTCTCTGGCGGCCGCTGCGGGAGTCGGCGAGAAGAACGGATCGTTGGCCGAAGCCGACGAGGAGGCCGACGAGGCCGAGGACAGGAACGAGTCGAACGGCGACGCCGCGTCCCCGCTGAAGAACGAAGCGACCGACGACCCGCCGGCCGAGGCCGCGGTCGATCGCGACGACGAGGAAGACGAAGTGTCGGAGGAGAAGAGGATGGGCAGCGGCATGTCCGAGGGCAGATCCGCAGAGGAGACGAGCGTCGACGAACCCGGGGATGACGAGTCGCTGCCGGCCCGGCCCCGCTTCTCGCGCCGCTTCGTGGGCTTGGGCTCCTTCTTGTCGCTGGACGAGGCCGGGGAGTCCCACTCCCAGTTCGTCGAAGCGAAGAGCGAGGTCGATGATGAGTCGAACGTGACGTTGGTGATGCCGCTCCCCGCCAGGTCGCCGGACTTCTGTTGCTCCTCCGGTTTGCCCTTGGCCGCTGCCGAGTCCGATGGCGGCGCAAAGCTGTCGAACTTAATCACCGACGCCTCCATGTTGATCTGCGCTCAACAAGCAACATAGCGCATGAGCCATGCGCTGGAGTGTGTTATGTGCTGTGTGTGTTATTTGACGTACCTGCACCCTCTTCTTGGGGGTGGCTGCTTGGAGCAGCTTGCCGACCCGCTTGTTGGCCTTCTTGTCGGCCAGCTCCTCCTGCTCCAGTTCGCGCATGAGCTTCCGCTTCCGCTCGTCTTCCTGCTGGACCACCTGGAGCAGCTGCTGCTCGTCGAACGACACCGTACGTCGCTTCCGGCCGTTGAGCATGTCCTTCCTCTCCTGTTGTGTGTGTGTGTGTGGACGCCGTCAGCAGAGAAGCGCACGAGTAGCTGTGAATGGGAGAGTAACCTGTGAGCTGGAGGCGAGAGGGGCTCGTCCTCGTGGGCTGAGCGGCCGATCCGCCGAGGCGCCGCCGCGAGGCGACAGTTGCTCGAGGAGCAGAGACGGCGACACGGGCGAAGACATGGTCATCGCCACAACCGGCGGCGGCGGACCCATGGGAAGTGGCGGCACCATGGGCGTGGACGCCATCATCAGCACGTTCGCGGACGTTTGCTGAGCGTCCATGGGCATGGTGCTCTCTTCGTATCGTACGAGCGTGGCGGCTGCAGGCGGAGGCAGGGATGGCGGATAGACGGCCAACACGCGCTCTAAGATGTTCTTCTTCCTGCGCGGTGCCTCGCCGTCCTCCCTCACGGCCGTCGGAGGGCTCGACTTCTGTTGCGCGCCTCGGGACTTCTTGGCCTCCGGCTCGGACTTCTGTGATGCCGGCTTCTTGCTGCTGCTGCTGCTGCTGTAGGGACGTGGCCGTCAGTAAGCAGGCGGCGGCTGGCCCTGTGCGTTTCGAGGCATGGGTACCTTGGGGTTTGCGAGCGCGTGGCGGAGGAAATGGATTCGGGCTTGCGCTTCCTTTGCGCCGAAGACGGAACTGCCTTGTCCTTGGGCATCGGCGTGTGCTGTTGGTTTGGTTTTGAGGGGTGAAGGTGACGGTGAGTTGAGGCAGAGAGCAGCAAAAACAAATGTCGAGGGCGGAGGTAATGTAAGTACCACGCGCTTACGCGGCTGACTGTCCTCCGTTTCACTCTCTGCCCCTTCGGCTCCCTCAACCCTGCGACGCTTGGCAGAGCCCGGGTCTGTGGTTGGCGTTCTGGTCATTGGTGACTGGTCCGACGCTCGCTTCAGCAGGATCCTCGATGGCTGCGCACGAGAAATAAACGGGATTGAGCAATCAATTAATGATAGAAAAATGGTCATCAACGCTCATGGTAGCTGGTACCGTTCGAGTTTCTCCGTTGTTACCGACAGGACCGATCACCAGCTTCTTGCTCCTCGCCATCACGGCGATGAGCTCGGCGAGGGATGCATTCTCGGTAGAGACCTCCACACGAGCTTCCGGAGCCGGCGGCGGAGGCGCAGGTGGAGCACCGGCCTGGTGCTGATCGAGTGCAGCAGCAGGTGGGTTGTTGTCGTCGGCCACAACACCGGGCGATGGCACCTCGCTTGCCGGTAACGGCTGTGGGATTGCTTGAAGGGAAGGCTCCTCGCTGAAAGTGCGGGCCGTAGCTCGCACGGGATTGAACGAAGGCGACGGCACTCGGCCTGGGGCCTGCGAATGCACGTTGCGGCCGCCGCCCTGCATGAGGACCGGGATGTTGGGCGAAGTGGTGGTGACGAACTCCATTGAGTCCCGGGCTTCCGCGCGGCGCATGGCCACCAGCGGCCAGCGCTGGATCTGCGCGAGAGCAGAGGGCGCGGGCGAAGAGGGAGAGATGGCGGGGAGGAAGGTGGCGCTGGGCGAAGGCGGCGTCTTGATGATGTGCATCATCGAGAGCCGGCGAGGATGGTACGGCGCAGGCGGGACGAACGGGGGTGTGAACAAGCCCGTGTCCTCTTGCTGCTGCAGCTGTGCCTTGTGCATGTTCCTCCGTCGAATCAACTCCGCCCGGGGCGCATCTTCGAGTGTGGCAGAGACGAGAACGGTGGTGAGATCACCTCACAGGATTATAGATGGGCAGAGGGCACGGTACCTGTGTCCAGAGTGGAAGAGGGCACGTTCACCAGCCCCTCAAAAGCGTAGCCACCATTTCCCCGCAACCCGCTGTAGGGCCAGGGAGAATTAACAAGAGATTAAGCGAGATTGTTAAAGGGGGGAGGTGAATACCCATTCGCGATGTGATTGAGGCAGAAGAGGATGCCGATGCATAAGGCGGCAGAAACTAGGCCCAATAAGGGCATCAGCAGGAAGTCGAGTACGGCCTCCATGCTCCCGCTGCTCTGCCAGGAGCCGCACCCTCGCAATGCACGAAAATCACGCCAAAATGGACCCGGGCAGCAATCGATGTGGTGTTCAACTGTTGCGTTGCGTGGGCGGGAAGCACACCTGGCGCACCTTTGTCCCAAAACCCGTCTGCGAGCGTGCGCCCAGAGAAGAAAGCAAGGGAAGAAATTGAAAGGAAAAATAAGCAGGGAAATAAGGAGGAAAGCGCGTTTTGCCGGCGCAACGATAATCTGCCATCATTGATTTGGATTAATCTTGGCCTCAGACAATGCCGAAGCATCCCGCGTTCACTTCGGCTAGGGGTAGGACTAAGGCGGAGCCGATCTCGTATGAGGAGGAAGGGGATGATGACTTCGATGGGGAGGAACAGCAGCAGCCGAAGAAGGGACGCGGCAAGCGCCGGAATCGCGATGAAGGCGATGACGACGCCGCGAGCGAATTCCAACCCAGGAGCATCGAAGACATCCAGTTCGGGGCCTGGTACGAGAAGGCGCCCACTCTGCCACCACTCACGGAGCGGGAGGTGAAGTTGGAGAACCGCAAGCAGGAGCGCCTGAGGAAGAAGAAGGCAAGGAAGGGAAAGCTGACTGAGGATGAGCTCAAGACGGCCACAAGCATGCAAATCGCGCAGCTGGCCACCAAATTGGCCCAGGCCAAGGCCGCCTACGAGGAGCGTGCCGCCGAGCACTTCAAAGCGAGTACGCAGCCCTCCGCCCATTTCTTTCTCAATTCTTTCGCGATTGCGATTTAATCTTGCGTTCCCTTTCGCCATTTAATATATTTAATTTAAAAGAAATATATTGTAATTGA
>NW_004457618.1:46515-47942 GCF_000313135.1 Acanthamoeba castellanii str. Neff | reverse complement strand
AACGCCTCCATGTCGCGCCTCTACGGCCTCTACGACGAGTGCAAGAAGTACGGCAGTGTTCGCTCGTGGAAGCTGCTGGTGTCGACCTTCCAATGCCTCCCGCTGGCCGCGGTGATCGACGAAAGGGTACCTACCGCCTTTAGTCGTCCAGAGCGATCTTCTTAAGGTCGTGCCAATCGACTGGTGATGGTTGACCACCCGCAGACGTTCTGTGTGCATCATGGAATGTCGCCTAAGCTGCACACGCTCAACGACATGGACGCGCTGGCCAGGTTCGTCAGAACGGGGCTGATGGCTGGCTCGATGGTGATGACTCTACTGACGCGTCTCGCAACCAGAAATGAGTTGGCTGAGGATGAGGCACCGCTGTGCGACCTCCTGTTCTCGGAGCCCCAAGACAGCCCCTGCTGGGTGCCAAACGAAGACCTGTTCGGCTATCTATGGGGACCAGGTCCGAAAGCAGCCATTGGCCTTGGTGTTTATCATGACCTCGAGTGTGCTACATGCTCACATCGCACATTTGATCCGGCACATGCCAGACGTCACCGAGTGGTGGAACAGTAACAACGGGCTCGAGTTCCTTGTGAGGAGCGGAGGCTACATCGCGGAGGTGCGTCACACAGTTTCTGCGTGCGCACTTTGTTGATGCTGGCGACATGCAGATGCAATGTATGTTGACCGACAGGTGGCGTGTGTGCCCAAGGGCTATGAGAAAAAGCACGGCGGCCGGGTGATCTCGCTTTGCAGCGCGCCTGACTGGTGTGGGACGCTGCAGAATCCGGGAGCCGTGCTGTTGATCCGAACATCGCGGTGCAGAGTTGTAACCGCCCAAAGAGGTACGAATAAATTCCAGGAAAAGAAAATCTGTGAGCCTCAAGCCAACAGAAGATGAAGAGGAAGCGAGAAGAAGGGGACGATCAGGTGGCTGAAGTTGAAGATGGAAGCCCACCATCACTCCTGTTATCCATGCCCGATCTTGTGCACTACGAACTAATGGCGTACGCCAGCTTTTCTCCTGGCAGTCTTCTTGCCCCCCCAAGACCCAATCCCTGGTCCATGTCTCGTAGTGAGCACAACTGCAGACACAAAAATGGGTGGACAAAATGTGGACAAGGCACTAGAGCGTGCGGGACACGTTCTTTTTATTGTGGTGTGGGCAGTGTGTCTAGTGGTGAGGGTGTGAGGGGAGGAAGGAGCTGCTGCCTCCGTTGCCGCTTGGGGCGAGGAGCGTGCGCAGAGTAGAAAAGCAGGCGCTTGCGAGTTGAACCGGAGCGATAGCGGGGGATGAAGAGGGGAGGGAGAGGGTCAGGGAGGTAGTGGAAGCTGAGAGACATACGGGCGAACAGAGGAGAGTAAAGAGCGTAGATAGGATGTGCTGGAGAGGCGGTCAGCCGGTAGGTGATTGGGTTATCGCAGTCGTCAGAGAA
>NW_004457618.1:41293-46346 GCF_000313135.1 Acanthamoeba castellanii str. Neff | reverse complement strand
CCCCATTCCACCATCCATTCATTCAACCGTGCAGAGGGAGCCCGAGTACGCGAACGCTGATAAGAGCTGCACGTGGGAGCTCGTCGAGCTGCAGAAGCACTTCCACCCCTCCGTCTCCAAGGTACGCGCATGTGCAGGCTCGGTCTTTGCCGATTGTGATGGTGATGCAATATAATATTGCATATGTCTCACTGTTGCGTGTGTCCTTTGGCCCTAATCCCCGGGCACACAGTGGTCCGGGATGCTGCTCGAGGGAACGCCCATCTTCTACCAGGGCAACCCGCTGCAGGACTTCACGCTGACGGCCTTCCTCGACCGCTTCTCCTTCCGAAACCCCAAGCAGAAGGAGCGCGAGAAGGGCGGTGCGTGTCCCCCAAATATCTCCCTTAGGTTAACTGGAGGGAGGAACTGACACCCCCCCCCTTTGCACACACAGGCTCGCTCATGCAGCCGCTCAGCGTGCCGCACTGGGTCAACAAGGAGCCCGTCAACAGGCCGCAGTTCCTGCAGCACCAGTGCGTTTCCTTTGCGCTTTGCTTGCCATTTGTACCACCAGTACTTCAGCTGAACGTGGATGCCATCAATCATCATCATCATTCAGGGAGAGAGTGCGCGATGAGGAGCAGTTCTTCTACAAGTTCTTCTCGCAGAAGAAGATGTTGGCCAAGCTCAGCGGTGAGGAGACCACGGACAAGAAGAAGAAGAGCAAGGACGATCTGGAGTTTGCTGGGGAGACCGACAAGGAAACGGGTAAGACTGGGCTCTCTCTTTTGGCGGTTGGTTTGGTGGCTCAAGCCCTGCTGCGTGGTATGGGCGAGCGCGGAGGCGCAATCGTACTAACATCACATGGCAGGCGAGTACGACTACAACGACATGGTCTTGAGCGAGGATGAAGAGGAAGTCCGCGAGGACCTTCCGCTCGACAACGAAGAGAACGACGAGTTCTACGAGCACCTGCTCATGCAGGAGCTTGAAGCCGAAGAAAACGTACGCATCTCCCAGCTCCCCGTGTGTGAGAATAAGGCCATGGGCTCACCACAGCCCACCGGCGCAACAACACAGGGAGACTTTGCAGAGGACGATGCCGAAGCCAGCGGCGACTTTGCGTCGCTGGACGAGTTCGCCCACATCCTGGATGGCGCGGGCGGCGAGGAGGTCAGCGCCAAGCAGAAGGAGTGGGAGGCCCGCATCAAGAAGAACAAGAAGGGCGCCAAGGGTGCGTTCTTCCGGCCAGCGCTCACAACACTTCCATTCTCCATAACTCTCCTAACACACACACACACACACACACACACACACACACAATCCAGGCAAGAAGAAGGCAGCGAGCGACGAGGGCGAGGACGAGGGCGACATCTTCGACATGGACGACAGCGCCAGCGGCGAAGAGGAAGACGCGGGCGACTTCAACTTTGCCTCCAAGTACGTCTTCAGCTGCTGCACATTCCCTCCTTTTCTTTACGACGGCGCTCATCATCCGTTCCACCTCAGGGACGGCGACTACTACGAGGACGAGACCATGACCAGCACGTCGAAGAAGAGGAAGAGGCCCTTCAACATCGGCGGCGGTGGCCGAGGCGGCCGAAGCGCGAAGATGGCCCGGGGCGGCGGCACCAGCCGAGGCGGTCGAGGTGGTGCCAGAGGCCGCGCCGGCAGCTCGCGTGGTGGCTCCCGCGGCCGTGGCGGCTCTCGCGGCGGTCGTGGCCGCAAGTGAGCGATCGCTCCGGAGTTGAGCTGGCCAGCTGCAATTCACCGAAACAAAGAACGAAAAGAAGAAAAAGGAGCATCTCGTGCAAGGCGGTGGTGATGGAAGGAGACGTCTCCTCGGCGCCCCAGACAGACTGTGTGTGGGACTGTCTGGCAGACGAGGTGGTGTTGTGCGTGTTCCATGCGCTGCTCCCTTCTCCCGGGTCAGTTCTCGGGGTCTCGAGCCTGGGCTGCGCGCAGGCGGAGGGGGAGGCGGCATGCGCAGGGGACAACGAACTGCGTGCGCTGTGCGCGGTCAGCGCCACCTGCCGTCGTTGGGCTGCGTTGGCCCGCGACGACGGGCTCTGGCGACGGCTGCTCTTCCTGCACCGCGGCCAGCCCTTGGCTGCAGCCGACCCCGTCGAGGGACTCGACAACAACGCCCAGGCAGGTCGTCCTCCACCCCTTGCCTGGCTGGGCAGGTGCCTACAGCTGCCGCGGTGGCCGGCTTCGCCTGCGCGGTCGGTCCAAGCGCGGGTGCCGGGCCTGGTGGGTCTGGTAGAGTTCACGGTGGGCCGGGTGCACACGCCGCTCGACGGGCCGCCGCAGGCCGCGCTCTGGCTGTATCGTCGGCCCAACGACCGCGGAGCCGGCGTCGATGACGAGTGGCGGAGGACTCAGTCGTCAATCGCCTGTCCGGAGCCGTTTGCCAACTGGAAGGCCTGCTATGCGTGGCACGCGGGGTGGCTCGACAGGGAGCTGGCGCACCTGTGGGAAGGCCGGTTGCCCGACATGCGCTGTCTTGTCCTCTTGTGTTTGATGGTACGACTGCAGTCGCCTGTGATCACAACCATCAGTCATTCTCCTCCTCGTTCAAGATGCTCAGGCCCTTCAATGTTGACAGGCGCAGGAGGTATTGAACAGGGAGCCCAACGTGCTGCGCCTCTCGTCGCCTATCACCGTGGCTGCCGGGCCTCGTGGCCAATTCGCAGACCTCGTCAAGTTGATGCGTCTCGTCTGTACGCGCACGATACAGTCGTTTCATACGGACGCTCTCCTGTTCAACCCTAACAAGCTCTAACCCAAACGGTCTCTCAGTGGAAGGCAAGGAGCCGCCGGCGACCAAGTACCTGTTCCTGGGCGGCTACACGGAGCGGGGCGGCACCGGCCTGCAATGCTTCCTCCTGCTTCTCGCACTCAAGGTGCTTTGGGCCAGTCCAGTGAGTCAAGCGCAGCTGAATGTGAAGGCCTGAACTGGCCGGGCGGGTTGGGGCAGGTGAGATACCCGGATCACGTCTACCTGCTGCGCGGCGGTAAGGACAACGCCTCCATGTCGCGCCTCTACGGCCTCTACGACGAGTGCAAGAAGTACGGCAGTGTTCGCTCGTGGAAGCTGCTGGTGTCGACCTTCCAATGCCTCCCGCTGGCCGCGGTGATCGACGAAAGGGTACCTACCGCCTTTAGTCGTCCAGAGCGATCTTCTTAAGGTCGTGCCAATCGACTGGTGATGGTTGACCACCCGCAGACGTTCTGTGTGCATCATGGAATGTCGCCTAAGCTGCACACGCTCAACGACATGGACGCGCTGGCCAGGTTCGTCAGAACGGGGCTGGTGGCTGGCTCGATGGTGATGACTCTACTGACGCGTCTCGCAACCAGAAATGAGTTGGCTGAGGATGAGGCACCGCTGTGCGACCTCCTGTTCTCGGAGCCCCAAGACAGCCCCTGCTGGGTGCCAAACGAAGACCTGTTCGGCTATCTATGGGGACCAGGTCCGAAAGCAGCCATTGGCCTTGGTGTTCATCATGACCTCGAGTGTGCCACAAGCTCACATTGCACCTTTGATCATGCCAGACGTCACCGAGTGGTGGAACAGCAACAACGGGCTCGAGTTCCTTGTGAGGAGCGGAGGCTACATCGCGGAGGTACGTTTCACAGTGTGTTGATGCTGGCGACATGCAGATGCAATGTATGTTGACGGACAGGTGGCGTGTGTGTGCCCAAGGGCTATGAGAAAAAGCACGGCGGCCGGGTGATTTCGCTTTGCAGCGCGCCTGACTGGTGTGGGACACTCAAGAACCCGGGAGCCGTGCTGTTGATCGATCGCTCCTCGATGCGCATGTACGTTCTTCTTCGGGCCAACTCCTGTCGCTCACATTGCTTTGTACAGACCCACGCGCATGGTCGACCTCATTGTTCTCCCCTACACTCAGTCTTTTGTTTGAGGCTGCATCGGACTGCATGCGCGGGTTGCCCATCCGGAGCGAAGACCTTCACCTGGCGTACGTACCCACCATCGATCGTGTGCTGACACCCAAGCCACTCCTCGCCCTCAGCTCACTTCAGCGCGACCTTGGTGTGGCTCACCAGGGTCAGCCACGGTGAAGTGCTGCCCACCGACCATCGCGGTGCAGAGTTGTAACCGCCCAAAGAGGTACGAATAAATTCCAGGAAAAGAAAATCTGTGCAAGCCAACAGAAGATGAAGAGGAAGCGAGAAGAAGGGGACGACCAGGTGGCTGAAGTTGAAGATGGAAGCCCACCATCACTCCTGTTATCCATGCCCGATCTTGTGCACTACGAACTAATGGCGTACGCCAGCTTTTCTCCTGCCAGTCTTCTTGCCCCCCCCCCCGGACCAGCTACCTTCTGTTTACAAATAATGCGCTGTGGGGTGTTCAAGGTGGCTTGACGTGGCATCAGCGCTGAGCGTGGCTGGCACCTGTCGCAAGGGGCGAGCGCTCGTGCTGCATCACCACAAGGCCGCCCAGCTTGTGGTGGGCTTCTTGGTGCGCCACCTACTGTCCGTCGCCGGTTCACCCTTCTCTCCACACTTCACCTCCCTTCCCCAGGGTACCACACTTAACCCCGATGAGTGTGATCGTGGTTTAACACGTTCCCTGATCCGATGGTTCGTTGGGTTGTTGCTTGTGGGCCACAGCACGCTACACCAGCTTTTACGAAAGGTTGGAGCTCTCCTATGCGGCGCAGGCCCTGGCCCGCCGGTTGCCTCTGCCCAACCTCGCCCTCGATGACAGTGGCATCGGCCCGAATGGCCAGTCGGTGGGCGATGATTGCGGTCAGGAGAACGAAAGTGAAGAAGGAGAAGAAGAGTCGGAAGACATGCGAATCGAGGAGGAAGAGTTCAAGATGCTTCTGGAAGAGGGGAAGACTTACGTCGAACGGCCGGTGCCGCCACACCCGCGACACGGCCTACTGGACATGCTCGACGCCGTGTGGGTGCGCATCACTGCACGATTGCGGCAACACAAGATCGAGCAAGAGGAGTACTGGGGCGAGTACCGTGGCTTCCGCCATCCACCCGCCAGCGAGCTCGTCGAGATAGTGCGCAAGGTTTCTCACCTCTT
>NW_004457618.1:40225-41203 GCF_000313135.1 Acanthamoeba castellanii str. Neff | reverse complement strand
GTTCGCGTATCAACCAACTGGCTATTACGCTCTTCTTGTAATCAACTTGGAGCAGTCTCGGTCCATCGTAACCTGGCTCCCTCAACCTGCGTCTGGACAGTAAAAACCAATGAAAGCACTTTGTCCACCCAAAAAATTGTGTATTTAAATTGTCCAGACATCGTCTGCAATTGTGTTGGCTAGAGACGTGGACCTGGGAATGCTGTGGGGGTGTTCAAGGTTGCTTGACGTGGCATCAGCGCTGAGCGTGGCTGGCACCTGTCGCAAGGGGCGAGCGCTCGTGCTGCGTCACCACAAGGCCGCCCAGCTTGTGGTGGGCTTCTTGGTGCGCCACCTACTGTCCGTCGCCGGTTCACCCTTCTCTCCGCACTTCACCTCCCTTCCCCAGGGTACCACACTTAACTCCGATGAGTGTGATCGTGGTTTAACACGTTCGTTGGGTTGTTGCTTGTGGGCCACAGCACGCTACACCAGCTTTTACGAAAGGTTGGAGCTCTCCTATGCGGCGCAGGCCCTGGCCCGCCGGTTGCCTCTGCCCAACCTCGCCCTCGATGACAGTGGCATCGGCCCGAATGGCCAGTCGGTGGGCGATGATTGCGGTCAGGAGAACGAAAGTGAAGAAGGAGAAGAAGAGTCGGAAGACATGCGAATCGAGGAGGAAGAGTTCAAGATGCTTCTGGAAGAGGGGAAGACTTACGTCGAACGACCGTTGCCGCCACACCCGCGACACGGCCTACTGGACATGCTCGACGCCGTGTGGGTGCGCATCACTGCACGATTGCGGCAACACAAGATCGAGCAAGAGGAGTACTGGGGCGAGTACCGTGGCTTCCGCCAACCACCCGCCAGCGAGCTCGCCGAGATAGTGCGCAAGGTTTCTCACCTCTTCTTTCTTTTCGCATATCGTTCCCTTTTCTAGCCGCACCAGCTAACCTCTCCGATCTTCAAGCATGTGGCGGTAAAGAGCTTTGTGCAGGT
>NW_004457618.1:39072-40204 GCF_000313135.1 Acanthamoeba castellanii str. Neff | reverse complement strand
GCTCAACTTGATTGCCTGATTGACGTTGGCAATGTTGTACTGTAATTGAGTGAGCATTGCCATAAGGACCATGTGCAAAGCCAAATTAGAAGTACCTTCTGCCTGGGCAGGGGCTCGTCCTCACCATCAGGGGTCGTGCCCTCAGTCTCGCTCTCGCTCACCCCTTCTTCTTCCTTGGCGGAATGAGCGTGGCACTTTGTGCCTGCTGGAGGACGGCGACGAGCGGCAAAGCGGCGCTCATCATAGCACTTGGGGTCAGGTGACCAGCCTTTGTCAAGCATGGCATTACGTGCCGTGATCATGGCAGCCTCAAGATTCTTGATCACGGGCACGTAGACGTCCGTGTCGGCATTGCCCCACGATGTGAGGACAAAGATCTCGAGCCCACAGAAGCACTGTAGGAGAACCCTGTGGGATGATGTCAGCACACTAAAAAGTGAGAGAAAGATGGTGGTGTGCTTACTCGTAGGTCGGTGCAGCAACAACATGCTTTCCATCATGTAGTACACATGAAGTTGAGTTGAGGTGACGTGAGAACAATTTTGATTCCACCCACGTGTTGACGTTGATGTAGTCCACGTTTTGTGTCTCTCAAACCTTCATCAGTGTTGTAGCAATGCTGAGAAGGATGTCGGCGTAGGTGCAGTTGGTCTGCTGCGGGTTGATGGAGTCGGCCCAGGTGATGTTGTGTAGTGATCCTTGCAGACGAATGGGATGGATGGTTGAGCTCTTGAACTTTGGGACGGGGCGAGCCACTAACGCTGTGCGAGTGTGTGCCTTGTGTGTGAAGCATGTGATTGAGTGAAGCTATCTCTTTTTTGAAATATGTACAGGAGCCGTACCGTGTAGGTGGGCAAGTCCTCAACATGGATTCCGCCAAGACGTGCACGCTCCTGTCTGGCCGGTGGCACTGGCGGCTTGTTGAGCAGGTGCTGCAGAGCCTCCCACTGCTCCCTTGAAAGTGTAAATGTACCCTCTGGTGCGTCCATTCATGTAGTGTGGTGAAGTGCGTTATGTGGTCCATTGGGCTTCAGGTGTCGTGCGTTGTGGACATTGAAAGTCAGTTTCCAGACATGTTTTCACACCTTCTCTCCCACTTCCCTCTCACATTTCTGCCCTGCAGACCATATAC
>NW_004457618.1:16719-39001 GCF_000313135.1 Acanthamoeba castellanii str. Neff | reverse complement strand
AGGTTGGAGCTCTCCTATGCGGCGCAGGCCCTGGCCCGCCGGTTGCCTCTGCCCAACCTCGCCCTCGATGACAGTGGCATCGGCCCGAATGGCCAGTCGGTGGGCGATGATTGCGGTCAGGAGAACGAAAGTGAAGAAGGAGAAGAAGAGTCGGAAGACATGCGAATCGAGGAGGAAGAGTTCAAGATGCTTCTGGAAGAGGGGAAGACTTACGTCGAACGGCCGGTGCCGCCACACCCGCGACACGGCCTACTGGACATGCTCGACGCCGTGTGGGTGCGCATCACTGCACGATTGCGGCAACACAAGATCGAGCAAGAGGAGTACTGGGGCGAGTACCGTGGCTTCCGCCATCCACCCGCCAGCGAGCTCGTCGAGATAGTGCGCAAGGTTTCTCACCTCTTCTTTCTTTTCGCATATCGTTTCCTTTTCTAGCCGCACCAGCTAACCTCCGATCTTCAAGCATGTGGCGGTAAAGAGCTTTGTGCAGGTGTCATCGCGACGGAATAACGTCATCGTGTGCCTGCTCGAGTTCACCGTCAAGCACCCACTCAACGGTCAAGAGGAGAGATACATCTTCAACGTGGTTCGTCACTGTCCTCACCGAGCCCGCTTCCCTCTGGGAGGGAGAGGGGAGAGAGAGGGAATGCGTTGTGTAGTTTTATGTTGTGCGTGCGTGCGTGCGTTCGCATTTTAACGGCAAGGTGACTTCTTCATGGACGGGCTGCAGAAGGAGGAGGTGAAGATGCGATACAGAAGCCCTGGCATGGGCGCCGAGGCTGATCAGACGTGGTTCCTCGAAATGTTCTGCTACCCGCCCAACGTGACCAAGGCCAAGCTCGTCCTCAGCAACTTGTACCGCACAGTGTGTACGCTCACCTCAGCACCCACTCACAACATTCTTATTAGATCGCTCATCTTTTAGGCAGGTGGTAATTCGCTGACGCCCAAGCGGAGGCACATCGACTGCGAGCTGCTCCTGGGCCTTTCTTCCGCTCTGGGTCTTGGCACCTATGATGTACTACGGTACTATTAACATCGTCTGCTTGCGCTCAACCGCTCACCGTTGCTCGCTCTCTCCCTGTGTTGCGTGGGCGTGTTCAGCGTTGTGAGGCTGATTGCGCTGAGCGCTGGTTGCCACGAGTCACTCTCGAAGCTGCAGCTAAAGTTACCCTTGTACGATCACATTGCCCCAGATCTTGACGCAGCTTAGTAATCGCTATTTTGACTATGACTGAGTAGTGTGGACAGTAGCGAGGATGATGACGACGACAAGTGGACCGAGGCCAACTCGTCTCCCGACATGTGCACGATGGTACCACCTTTCGACATGGCGTATCCAGAGGTCGATACCCTCTTTGCTCCAGGGAGGCACACACCAGTGGACCTCCTGCGCGAGCTCAAACTCTTTGGTACGCTTACGCGCCGCTGATTGACTGGCCCCAGCACTGATTCAGCGCCACTCCCACAATCATCATCCGTCGTGGACGCGATCTCACAGTGAGAAGGTGGCGCCTTCTACTGGAGCTACCTCGAGCCTATGTGGTGTGCCACGAACTCGACTGGGTGGAGCTTGAGGACGTTGTAACGCTTCTTCCTTTCATCTCGCCCGAGAAAGGTGCGTGGACTTCACCTTTCTCACAACAAAACGCCAGTGTTGACCTGGTGGCTAAATGTGATCGCGTCGGAAGGGGTGAGTAGTTTTGTGACGTGGAGGTCCGGGACAAGGAGATATCAGGGCAAGGCCTCTGTCAGGCTGCGAGTGCCTGACGAGAAGGGGCAACTTCGGATCACTTGCCGCCTGCAACAGGTGCAGCAACGAGTGAAGTTCTCGATTCGCGCCGCTGCCTCTACGGCTGCACTCCAGCGCAGGTACGCAAGCCACCGGCATCACTGGCTCCCCATGGCCTAAGAGCTGATTGTTGATTGGTTTGGGGTGGTTGGTGACCTTTGTGTTTGTGTACTTGATGGCGCAACAGGTTCTCCTTGCCCAACTATAGAACCGACGTGTTTTATGGGCACTTTGAACTGCCCAGCGCCCAACCGCCGTCAAAGTACATCAACGACCAAATGGCTGGACCCGGCTTCTTCGACCAGTTTGCGCGCACCTTCAACCTCTCGCTCCGCATACCGGGCACTGATCTGCGCGTGCAGGCGGCCGTCCTGTTGGCCGTGTGCTGCCTGTCGTCATGCACGCCGTACAACTTTCGAGAGAAGCAGCCCTTCATTGGTCATCTGGTACCACCCTCCACACCCACCTCATACCGCGTTCTCTGTTCAGTCACAAGAGCGCTGCGAACTGAAGACGCGCGGGCGGGGCCTCTCCTTTTCCCCATCAGAGGCCAGACACTCAAGGTCCGTACTGGGCCATGTGCAGACTCGCGTATGGTCCGTTCCACGACTGGCTCCGCGACGTCGACTGGCTCCGCTACGGCCACGTCCCTTCTGGCTGCTGACGTGGCACTCTGACTTATTGTTGCTCCACACAAAAACGAAGATGGAAGATTATCGCTCACACCAAAACGAAGATGGACTCAGGTGGCGAGAGCCACTTGGTCCACCTGCCCAGCGAGGTGATGGCGCGCGTGTTTCGCTGGCTTGATCCGTGTTCGCTCGCCAGGTGCGAGGCCGTGTGCCTCTCGTGGCGCGGCGTGTTGGCCCCCGCCCAGGCTGCTGAGGCGGGCTGCTCCTCTGGCGCCCACTACTGGATTTGGCGCAAGGCACCCCCTCCCTTATTTCTATTTTCTATTTTCTTGCATTTGTAATTATTTCATTTCTGAAATGAAATATTAAACTAAATTGTTTGTTATTAAAACACGGCCCAGGTCCACCAGAGCCACTATGGCTGCTGCGCGGGACCAGATGTCGCGTCAGGTGGGCCGCTGCAGGACTGGCGCAAGATGTGCCGGAACGCGGCTCGAGCCTACCGCCACTACACCAACCCGGCCCGGGCGCTGCCGCGTGCGGAGAGGCTGCAGCAGGCGCTGGCCTTCGCCATCGAGCGACACCACAACGTGGTGGTGGCCCAACTGCTGAGTGGTCGGTTCCAAGGCGGCGGTGGCGACGAGGGCGCACTGCCGTGGGAGGAGTTGCTGGAGCGCGCGGCAGTCGCGCCCAGCTTCAACCGGCAGAGCGGCCAGCCGCCACTCAACGTCGCCGCACGGTCGGGCAACGAGAGAGCGACGGTGATGCTCCTGGAGAAGGGCCTCTCGGTGACGAGCACCACCGTCAAGCTGGCCATACAGAACACCACCCGGACCGCGTACACGCTCCTGCTGCGGCTGCTGGAGCACACAGCCGGTGGTCAGATTCGCGACGCCAGCAGCCTTGAACAGGCGCTGTCGCCGCTCTACCTGAGCACCTCGAGCTTGTTCTTCTTGGCCGGTACCGCGCTGCTCCTTGCGTCACGTCGTGCTCTTTCGTTGTGTTCTGTGGTGCGTGTGCGCGTGTGCGTTACCCGGTTATTGTGTGCTGGACACTGACAGTTGGTGGGTGCTGCGTAGCGGAGTCGGAGAACATCGAGGTCATGCGCGAGGTTCTGGCGCTCCAGCCCGACGAGGGCGCTGTGGCACGAGTGTTGGGCGCCAGTGGAGCAACGGCCCACCCCACCCCGCTCCTGCACATGGCCTGCAGCAACCGACTACGCCGCACGCTGGAGTTTGTGCTCCCCCTGGCGTCGACTGCCCTTCTCGACCAGGATTGGGGCAGCGAGACGCCGCTCATGGTGGCGGCAACGAGCGGCGACCTGTGCATGACGAAGCAGCTGCTCGATCGGGGGGCCTCTGTCACGTGGTCAACCTTGCCCTCTGGCGAAGCGGTGCTGCACAAAGTGGCCAAGAGTGACCACCCTACGCTGGAAATGGTGGAGCTGCTGGTCGAACGAGGAGCCGACCCACTCGCCAGGACGGTAGGTTAGCCCCTCCACACGCCACACGCCAATACTCACCACACACACACACACCACACCACACACACACACACACACACACACACACACACACACACACACACACACACACACACACACACGGTGCACGACCCACACAATAGGGTCGAGGAGAGACAGCCCTCCGACTGTGTTTGGAAAAGCCGCCGGTGGACGTTCAGGGCGAACTGCTCAAGCCGGCCATCGTTAACTTTCTCCTCAATCGAGGCGTGCTGGATAGAGACAGCAGGCTGCACCTCCTCGCCCTCGTGTTGTCCTGGATGTCGGAGCACGGCATCCGGGACTACCAGAGCCTGCAGACGTCGGTGCTCGCCATTCTGCGGCTGCTCTTGGCCAGGGACCCGGCCGAGTGGAAGCGCCTCCTGCAAGGAACGACCGATCCCGAGTCAATCTGGCGACTGGCCGCGTGCAACTCGGCAGCCTTCATACGCCTGCTGGTGGAGCACGGGCTGCCGCTTGTCAATCCTGCGCCGAGGTACTACACCTCGTAACTGCAAGTGGTCCTTGCGTTCTTACCTGATCACACACGCAACACACGCAACACACGACACACACACAACAGCAAGTCGCCTCTCTTTCTAGTGCTCCAGGCCCCCGCTGCCGGGCTGCCGGGAAAGAAAGCAGCGAACGCCAGGGTGCTGCTCGAGCTGGGCGCCGATGCGAACGAGGCGTGGACGGCGGGCATCAGACCCATCCACGCGGTGGAGAAAGGAGAGAAGGAGCTGCTCGATGCGCTGCTGGCCCACGGCGCCGACATCAACGCCACCTATGGCGAAGGTCGCACGCTGCTCCACCGCCAGATCGACGCCGGGCCGCAGCTGCCGCGCAGGTGGCTGGAGCACCTCAAGGCCAAAGGCTTCGACTTCTCGCTGCGGTGGCGTGACCAAAGCTACAGCGAGTACTGGCAGCAGAGGCACCGCAGTGGCTCGCCCCTGGCTGACCTCCACAACCTCGTCCACGAGAGCACCGCCTTGTAAATGCGTGCGTCAATGTAAATCCATCAAACGACCGCGTTGAAGAGGAGGGCGGTAGCGCCAGTGTCCAACACTGGCATTCCCCGCTTTTATTCTGCTCTGCGTAAGACATTCTCCACACCACGGAAGTGAGAAAACGCTCGCAAGTACGTCACCAGCGACGCGTCGGTGTCTTCGGCGCTGCCGTACCCGGCGAGCTCCTCCATGTTGATGGTGCTTAGGTGCCACCAATCCTCCTTCTCCAACCCCACGTATTTGTCGGCAAACTTCCCTCGGCTGACGATCGCAAACCACTTCCCGACGTCGGTGCCCGGAACGTGCTTGTGGTGGTGGAGAGGGTGGGGGGGGTTGGTTACCTGTGACGACGACGATCTCCTTGTTGGTGTTGAGTGCGGCCGAGGCGATGGTGTTGTTGCCCGGAATGGTGAACGTTGCATTCCTCAATGTCGCCTACGGGCGCGAAATCTAACAACTCGTCCCTCGCGGCGGTAAAGTGTCGATGCATGGGGTGAGCCCGGTCCATCTAGATTCACTCAGGTCACAGTGGAAGTCGAGAGGGAGACACCCGCGGGTGTGCGACATGACCACCACACTGCAGCTGTGCGAAATGCAATTTCCTTTTGTTTTCTCGAGTATTTCTTGATCTCGTGAGGTTGCGTGGGCGACAACCAACAACGGGGCGAGAACAACAACACTAATGGATGAGACGAAGGGCAACGAGGGGACAGCGGCGGGAGCCGGGGCGCCGAGCGTTAGCAGTGGGAGCCTGGAGATGACGCCCGTGGTCACGGCGGCTCCGCCCGAGAGAGCCGCCGTCCCCCGCGAGAAGGACTACGATTGGGGTCGCACACTGGGTGAGGGCACATTCGGCACAGTACGCCTCACCCACTTCTCTCTTGAGCCACGCTGGCCTACCGAAGTTTAATGCGCAGTGCATTGTTGAAATCATCCCCCCCTTCAATACTGACTGAGAAAATGCCATCGATGTACAGGTGAAGCTGGGCACTGTCAAGACCCCCGGTTTCTCCTTCCCCGTGGTGACGGGCAGGACCTACGCGGTGAAGCTCATACAGAAGAAATTCATCATGGAGAAGAAGAACAAGGAGATCGTGTTCAGGGAGCGCAAGATCCTCGAGAAGCTCAAGCACCCGTTCATTGTCACCCTGCACTACACCTTCCAGACCGACCCGGCCCTCAGTGCGTCCCCTCTACCCTCTCCCACCAGTGTGGCTCTCCTACGCTCGAGGTGAACTCGTCGGCTGACTCCCCCCCCCAAATGTGCGGCTACGCGCAGACTTCGTGATGGACTACTGCGCCAACGGCGAGCTCTACGAACACATCCGCAAGGCACATACACTCTCTCCCTCCCGCTCCATCTTCCACGAAAACCTTCGGCCGTGCACGACACAGCTATGATGGATGTGAAGCATTGTTGTCTCGCTCTCCTCAGCCGGCTCTCTTACCTGGTGGGGCTGCCTGCGCGGTTGGGCGCTTCACTTCATCTGCAGATGGGCTCGTTGAGCGAGGAGTGTGCGAGGTGGTATCTGGCCGAGATCGTGGTGGCGCTGGAGCACATGCACGGACAGGGAATCGTCCATCGCGATCTCAAGCCCGGTTCGCGCGCCCCACCCCAACCATCAGCTGCGCAGCTGTTCCTTTCCTGTTGTTCTATTGCGTGACTGACCTTCTTCTTCTTCTCCTTCTCCTTCTTCTTCTTCTCTGTGCGCAGAAAACATATTGTTGAACGAAGACTGGCACATCAAGGTCATCGACTTTGGTACCGCCAAGGACGTGGGCAGGGGTGCGCATTCCCCAGATACTTCAGCAAAAAGGGAGGGGAGTCACATGGTGTTGTTCTGACATTCGGTTCTCTTTATCGTATTCGTAGGGCGCACGAACTCGTTCGAAGGCACCCCGGAGTACATGTCCCCCGAGCTGCTGGGAGACAAGAAAGAACTCGACACACGGTGCGCACCAAAAGACACCCCGATTCTTGCCTCTCTCTCCTTCTCCTGTGCTGGATGGGGGTGACTAACATGCCAGCACGCCGACGCGGGTTGTTCAGGGCCGATCTGTGGGCGCTGGGCGTGATGCTGTTCCAATTCCTCACCGGAAAGCTACTCGTCAGGTGCGTTGCTCTCTTCTGGATCGTGCCCACCGCCCATCTTTTCTCTCACTCTCGCGATTTGCGGCTGCACACAACAGAGGCAGCACGCCGTGGGAGACGATGCGCAAGGTGCGGGAGAGGGAGTTCGAGCCCTTCCCCGATTTCTTCCCGCCGGTGGCCAAGGACCTCTGCGAGAAGCTGCTGGTGCGACCCCCTCCCCTCCTCTCTTTCCTCCGGGGAACGAAGCCGGTGCTTTGTTCTCAGGGCTTTGTTGCAATTCTCTTTCCAACACGTGTTGTGTGTGTGTGTGTTTTCGCAGGTGAGCGAGCCGGATGAAAGGCTCGGGTCGAACGGCTTTGACGAGATCAAGTCGCACCCGTTCTTCGAGGGCATTGATTGGGAGGGTATCGTCACTGCCACCCCGCCGCCGCTTGCATCCAACCCCAACGTGCCCAAACCGGCCGAGACCACTCGGAGAGCGAGCAGCAGCAGCCTGCCCAACCTCGATGAGGTACCAGCGCAACCAAAGCGCACGCGCACGCGCACGCGCACACGCACACGCACACGCACACGCACGTAATCCTAATGGAGGCATGCTCGCAGGTCGAGGCGGAGGCGGATGAGACAGAGGTGATAGTGCAACCGACCGCCGGCCGGCCGGCTGCCACTTCGGTGGAGAGCGAGGAGAAGGCCGGAAGGAGCGGGTCGGGCATCTTCTCCTCCAGCCCGCGCACCGACCCGGAGGACATCGAGGCCAACACCTCGGAGTGGTACCATCCCACTGCTCTCTTGTCCCGTGCGTGCGCGGCGGTGCGGTGCTGCGCGTGTGTGCGTGTGCGTGCGTGCGGTGGGTACCACGGCGACTCAAAGTGCACGGGAATGAATGGATGCAGGAAGGAGTTTTTGGGCGACACGGAGAAGGTGCTGCGTGCGGCGCTGGTGCACAAGAAGCGACGAGTGTTCAACGTCAAGAGAAGACAGCTTCTCCTTACCGACGCCCCGCGCATCATCTACATCGACCCCGCCACGAGGAAGGAGATGGGGCGGATCACGTTCGACATCGTCGTCAAGGCCATCGCCAAGGATCCCGCGCACTTCATCATCCAGACCGTACGCCACGCCCACCTGCAGTTCACCCTCTCCCCAGGGTCTCTCATAGCACATTCCTCACATTCTGATGTGGCCTGTGTGTTGTGTGTGCGTAGAAAAAGCGGGACTACTCGTTCGAAGACAAGGCGAAGAACGCCCAGGCGTGGGTGGACGCCATCAACAAGCATCTCATCCAGTAACCCACCAACACTAGAATCTCTTCTTCGGATTGCTGCGGCGCCCAGCAGTCAAGTCCAGCCTCGACTGCCTCGCCGCAGTCTTACTTTCTTACCTACGCACCACGCACCTACTCGATACCTGCTCGATGAGCCTTACTCTTCTAGAACGTCTCTTTTATGCGTGCATTGCATTGTCACCGCGCGAGGAAGTGAAAACAATAAAGCTCCTGTATCATACGCGTGGCGTTGGGGGTGGCGGCCGGCACACACCTTATTTGAGGCCGAGGGCCTGGAGGTAGGTGTAGAGCCGCTGACGTACGTCCTTGTTGTAGAGGCCCCACGGCTTCACTCCGTTGAGCATCCCCACACGCTCGGTCCAGTACATCCACGGCCGCCGGTCGGGCTTCAGCTGGCCTGGAAACAGGGCAAGGGCGGAAGAATGAGGTTGCTGCGAGGGAAGTACACCATGAGTAGTGGGAGTACTGACCGGAAGCGACGTCGCAGCAGTCCTGCTGTTCGAAAGCCATGACATTGAAATACCACTGCCCGTCCACCTCCGATTTGGCGGCAACGCTGAAGTCGGCGCGGATGGTCGTCATGTAGCACAATCGCACCTTGTCCTGCAGCGAGTGGCACAAGTGTGTATCTCGGGAGGTAAGCGAATAAACGCTACGAGCTCTGTCACCCGGCCCACGCACGCACCATTCCATGGGTGTAGATCTCACAGCAGATGATCTCCAGCAGCCGATGCAGTATTCGGGCGTGGGCCACCACACTCTCGCTGGGAGGGCTGTACTTGTCCTGCAAGGCAGAGAGGTACGTGAGGCAGGGCGGTTAGCGGTAAAAGGTGGTGGGGTTGGATTACCTGGATGTAGAAGGGCCACTTGCCGTCGATAGTGATGGGCTGCAGAGAGGAAGCCTCGCAGATGGACTGCAAGAGCGGCGCTATGTCGGGTGCCTTGACGCGGACCTCTGATGTGGTGTCAGACCACCACAGGTGTGAGGTCGTGACGTGCAAATCACAAAGAAAACAAGAAAAAGAACGGCTGATGATGGGGAGTGAGTGACTCACCGGGGGTCTCGACGCTTTCGACGAAGAATTGCATCTCCTTGACCCGCTCGCCGCCCACCTTGTGGGTGTTTCGTATTTTGGTGGCCACGGCCGCGACCTCGTACATGATGGCCGGGTCCGATGCCTCTGGAGGATTGTCGACCAGCTCCCAGTCCGTGTCCACCTTCAGCACGTTGGCCATCGTGCGCTTCGGATCTGAATCGTTATTATTAGTTATTATTAGTTATTGATCTTATTGGATTAACGGATTATTTTAAAAGCAAGCCGTAAGCGAGGGGGGAGGGAGCACCGATGAGGGCAAATTCTTCGTAGCCGTCGAGGTCGTAGCCGCGCTGCTTGCTGGGCGGCACCACCCGGGTGTGCATGTTGTTGGGGAGCTTGATCACGTCCCGCCGGGGCTTTTGTCGCGGCCCCTTCTCCGTCTCGCCCGACTTGGCCGGAATCGCGCCCAGCTATGTCGCCACAGCGAGAACAGCCCACACAACGAACGGAGTCATAAATATCGAATCAGAAACAGAGCCTTAAATCGATCGAACGCTACGTACCCCGTAGGGAGACGCCTTGGTGATGTCGTTGATGAGGCCGCGCTTTTTCTTTGCACCGTCGGCGTCGTTAGTAGGGTGGCCACCGGCCGCGGAGCCGGAGGCACCGGCTGGACCCTTGCCACCGCCACCGCCTGCGCCGGAGGGGGCCGACGATGATGACCCCTGGTTTCCTTTGGCGGGCGCTGCGGCCTGTCCGCTGATGACGATGAGGCCCTGTTGCATGTCGGCCAGCGTGCCGTGCACCTCGCCCTCGTACACGGTGTCGGCCGTCTTCACGGTGACCGTCGCCCTCGCCTCGGCCCGCAGCCAGTCGGCGTCGTCGACCTGCAGCAGGTGGTCAAGCCCAACCCGCATCGCCGACGTCCCGGGTGTCTGCGAGGCGCCTCCTCCATACTGCGCCGGCAGGTACTGCGGCTGGGGCTGGGGCTGGGACTGGGACTGCTGTGGTCGCTGGTGGTGTTGTTGCTGCTGCTGCTGTCGCTGATGGAGCTGCTGCGCCTGGTAGTAGCTGCTCGGGCTCTGCGGCAGTGGTGGCAGCAGCTGCTGCAGCTGTTGCTGTTGTGGTGGAATCCCAGGGTAGGCACCGTACGGAAGCTGCGGTGAAGAGCCCTTGGGCGGCAGTGGAGGTGTGGCGGGGAGCGGAGGCGCGGCAGCAGCGCTGCCGTAGGGGGCGGGTGGCAAGGCGGGTGCGGCCGACTGCAGGGTGGGGAGGGAATAGTAGAGGCTGAGCGCGCCCTGCACCTCGTCGAGCGCCGCCAACATCGCCACCAGGGCCGCCTCGCCCGTCGTGTGCTCTGCCGCCCGAGCCAGCACCATGTGCACCTCGTTCAATGACCTCACCAGCTCCTACACGCATGTGTGCAAACGCGGTCAGGCTCATCTAGATGCCCCCACGCGCATCGAGATGACAAAAGGGCAACAACTGGACATCTGTTGTTTTTGTTAAATTGGAGGAGGGGGGGCAAAGGGAGGGACGAACCTGGCCGGCGGAGGAGGGGTGGGAAAATAGGGCGTGGAGGGCGGCAGGGTCGTTGGCATGCCGTCGCACCAGCTCGCGCAGCAGTCGCGCCTCCCGCAGCCCACGCTCGCGTGGGGTCTCGAGTGCACTCCTGCCTCCTCCCGCCTGCTGCTGATGGCCCTGCTGGCCGGCACTCCCCTTGCTGCCTTTCAAGAAGGAAAACATTGGTTGGGCGCGTGGCCTTACCAAGCTGTTGTTGTTGTAGCTTTCCCAGTTGTGGTGTGGAGACCACGATCGCCAACACGAAGCGCCGGCGAAAAGAAATAAAGGGAAAAGAAAAAAGAAATGTACATAAGCACGAGGCAACACTACTCTTCGGCCCAATACTACTCTGCGGCGACTCGAAGGCGTCGCTGCCGGTCGTGGTCGGATATGCCGGGGCCTTCGGGGGCGTAGGAGGCGAAGAGCCAGCTGGACCCGAACGTGAGACCCACCACGCACGCGTTGAGCAGCACCTGCACACGTACGTGGCCAAAGCAATCGCTCTTCGTTGAGCACGCGCGGCTGCAAAAACGACACACACGACCAGGCGGTGGTGAGGGGAGGGCGCACGATTTGCCCCATCCAGGGGAGAGTCTCGCTGAGGCCGCTTGCTCGGAGCATGCTCACCAGGCAGTACTGCGTAACATAAACGGGGGGCAGGGTCGGTCATCGGCCGAAGAGGAAGAGGAAGGAGAGAGAGAGAGAGAGAGAGCACTGTACCTCCCAAAAGGAGTGGGTGATGAAGACGAAGAAGAGCAGCCGCGAGGAGAGGAACGTGGGGGTCGACTCGTCGGACCTTCGCCCCTCGGAGAAGTACTTCCAGAACTGGAGAGCGAGCCACAGCACGTACCAATTGCCCAGCCTTGAAAAGAGGAGGGCATGGTGCGAGAGAGATGGTATGCCGTCTCGTTAGTCCTCTCACTCGCATCCATAAGGCTAGAACAGCGAAGCAAAGGGAAGAGGGGAGGAAAGAGGTGCCCAAAGGAAACCCGCTGGAGGCACGTGGAATAGGTGACGAGGGAGGGCGAGATGAGGATCCACTTCCACTTGGTGCCGGGAAGCGAGAGGCGCAGGAACACCTGGTGACATACATGAACCGGGTGGTGAACAGAGGAGCTTGAAAACCACAAATAAGAGCAACGAAAGGGGAGAAGACCACGTACGATGGAGAAGATGGCAAAGGCGATGACGAAGAGATTGCTTCGCTTCTTGGAGAAGAAGCCCTGGGCGGGGAGCTTGCCCTCCTTCTCGAAGAGGAGGTACATGAAGCCGAAGATGTAGAAGGCCGAGGCCGACACGAATGCGAGGCAGTAGATGCCGTAGTTCTTGTTGAGGTCCATCCGGAAGATGCCCAGGATGGGCGCCGCGAGCGGTATGACGTTGGGGTGCACCACATCGAGCGAGCCCAGGAACGCGATGTGGCCGGCCACGATCGCCAGCAGGCACGCCGCCGCGGTGCTGATGTGGCCCTTGGCCAACACCCTTCCGCAGCCGCCTGCGCCTTCGGTGGTGAGCCAGAACGAAAAGGCCTCGGGGTGCACCTCCCCTACGTCGCGACGGGCGGTGGTGTAGGCGGCGGCGCGGTCATCGACGTTCGAGTCTTCGAGCTTGGCTTTGCCCGCGGCGGCATCCGACGACTGGTGGGTGGCGTAGTTGTTGTTGCGGATGGCGCGCGACCAGAGGGTGCAGCTGGGCAGCAGGGGCAGAGAGAAGGAGAGCGTGCTGGGCAGGCGCAGGTAGGACATGAGGAATGGAGCGCCGTAGATGAGCAGCACGCCGGTACTCACGAGGACCGAGCTGAAGTAGAGGTTGGCCCAACACATGATGCACAGCGGAATCGCGGTCGAGGCCAGGAAGAAGTGGAGGCCGCTCTTGTGCCCGCCGGCCCGCTTGAGGAGCGACACGAGGCGCAGGACGATCGACAGCACCCAGTCCTGCTGCTCCGGGCCGGCCTCTCTCGTCTGGCCGTTTCTGCACAAGGCATACCAGAGCACCACCACTCCGGGAATCATGCCGACGATGACCACCAGGCTGCCCGCTAACAAGCCTGTGAACGATCGAGTAATGATTGGGTAATCAGCAAAGGCCGCCCAAGGGGTGGGCGGAGAGGGAGGGGGCCAACGGCACCAAACCACAGCCACAGAACGAGCACGGGCGTCGCAGCGGCGAAGAAGACCATCCCCATCACCGAACAAAACGATAGGTTCTGCAGCGTGTTGTAGCTGTCGAGATCCAGTCCACCTGCCCCTACATCCCGGTCGCAGCTGAGCGTTAGCTCACACAAGTGTGGCACAAACCATTGGATCAAAGTGTGCCGCACAAGGAGACAACCTGTAGAACCAGGGGCGCGGGGCTTATCGGCCTGGTAGCAGTGTCGCACAGTGCGGAACAGAGGCAGGTAGATCAGCCAGAGGAAGAAGAAGAGCGGGAACACCAGCTGTAGGTCGCCTCCGCTTGACCCAATGGCCTGCACATGACACAGTATTATAATATGAGCGAATTTTGTAGACCATGCTCACCAGAGGGAATGAAGATTCAGGAATGCCACCTTGTACATCATGCTCGTGTAGTCGCCCATGGTGAGCTCCGCGAGAGACAGGTCCCGCTGCCACATCATGACGCACACAACGGGCAACGCGGCCACGCACCCGAGGCCCAGTAACGTCACATACCTCACTGCACAGTCGCGTTGTTAGCACGCGGGCCTGCTGCACCTTCAGTCTACACAGGGGAGAGAGAGAGAGAGAAAGAGAGAGAGAGAGAGCAATGCGAACCAAACTTGTGCAAGAGGAGGGACCACACGCGGTTGGCCTCGCGTCGATGTACGAGAGTCATGAAGGCAGCTGCGCCAGCGACAAAGAAGAACAGGTTGAACGACGTGGCCAGCAGCAGGCCACCCAACACGTCCATCCATTTCTGGCGGATTGCCCCCCCCCAACAAAGTGCCAAGGGTCAGCGTTGCTTGGGGGGGGGCAAACGAAGCACGAAATGGAGCCGGGGGGGGGGTACGGTGAAGGAGCGTAGGGCGGGCAGCTGGGCCTGGGCGGGGAAGAGGCGAAGCCAGTGGGGTCGGGGCAGAACGAACCGGAGGGTGTGGGCCACGACCCAGCCCCAAACGGCCTGCCCGCGCACGCCGTCCAGCCACCCGACGTGGAGCGACTCTTCGCGCCTGCTCTCGGCCTTGGCCAACACCTGGTCGTCGCCCACCGTGCCGATGCCGCTCGAGCTTGACCCGGGCCGCAGCTGTGCCATGGCCTGACGTTCACGAAGGCTGTGAAAAAAGGCGACAACTTGAGGTTCCTCTGGGTTTGGACATGAACAGTTTTCGTTTACTTGCGTTTCCTGCGCAAACAGCAGATCCCAGAAAAAACAAAAGCAGTATCTTTCGGCCCCATACATCTACTTCGTTTCATCTTCTAGGCGGTCTCTCTCATATGCTGCAATTTTTGGATTTTAATTCTGCATCGACCACGGCCGCCACGGCAGATTGCCTCGGCGCCCCGCGCCCGCAGAACGTGAAGAAGAGAAAGAAGGAGGAAACTTCTGAAGCTACCATTGCAGCTCCTTCTCGCCTTCGAGAAGAAGGAGACGAAGATGACCAAGGCGAGGGCGCAACCGCGGAGTTGGAGCTAGAGGACCGCAAGGAGAAACGCGAGCGACGCCACACCAGATTAAGCGGTGCGGGCGCACCACCTGTCCTCCTCTGCTCTGCTAGTCCGAGCCGACCGGGATCTGTGGAGGATGTGGGGGAAGCGGAGGAAGAGGAAGAGGACTTGGGCGAAAGTAGTTCTACTGCGTCAACGTTGGCTGCAGCCCAGGTTGCTGCTGCTGCGACCCTGGAGGGCGTACCGACGGAGGTCCTGTATCTCATTCTCGGCCATCTGCCCCCGCACGAGCTGTGCCGCGTCGCGCTGGTGTGCCAGCGATGGCACGAGGCCGTGGCAGATGACTTTCTGTGGCAGCGCATCCACAGCGCACTCATCGCCCCGTGCGAGCAGCAGTCGGCAACCGCCAGCGCTGCTGCTGCAGACGGCGAGGTTTCGGCACCTCCTGCCGGCCGCGTATGGCGGCAGCGCTGCGTGGAGGTCGCATGCGCCCTGCAGAAGTACTTTGGCCTCGAACTGGGCCAGGAGGCCGACTTCACGCTCAGCCTCTCGGTTTGCTCCTGCCTCTTACTCTGCTCCTGTGTCCGATCATGTCTGACTCCTTTCGGTCCTATTTGTCGCGTTGCGTGCGCCGCGCAGTTGACAGAGACCAAGAAGATCGAGCGCGTGTATCCCAATCTGCTATGGGCGGTAAACTATGGCTACGCCCGGATTGTGGAGCGCCTGCTCGCGCGGATGGTCGCTCTCTGCCCTTCTGCCAAGCCCACCTCGGTACCTGATCACCAATCCCTCGTTCGTGTTTGGCAGCCACACTGCCGTGTCAGATGATTTCCTTTAGACTAACGAACACGGCGCGCGCGCTCGAGTAGGGTGGTGTAGTTGCTTCTCTGGTCAACTACAAATGGAGGAACACCATCTTCCCTAATTACAACTACCCTGGTAGGCACGCACCAGCCCTTTGGGTCTATGACTGCACGGTGTCCATTACTTACGCCACAGTGCCCTTATGCCACTTTTCTTCCACCAGAGTGGTTCGAGGCCACGCTCTATGAGTCGATCGTGAGATATAACGACTCGCTCCTTCACGTTGCCGCACGCAAGGGCTTCACGATGATAGTACAGGTAAGAAGGGTCGCGTTCACCTTCCTGCGGCGCCTAGCACCTTACTAAGGTGTGTGCACCATCAAGTTGCTCCTGGCGAATGGGGCGGCGCCCGACCCTCCCGCGGTAGATCTCGAAACTCCTCTCTATTTTGCTGCTCGCTTTGGCCATGTTGAGGTAGGGGCCTCCCTCGACACATGTTGGGCTGACGTGATTGTCACGTCAAGTTGTGGGTTGGTCTGACCCTTCTTTCCTCTTCCTTCCTAAGGTGCTCCGCATTCTCATTTCCCACAAGGCAGCAGTGGACTCTGTAAATACTATTGGCGGAACGTACGTTGCAGCTTCATCTATCTGGGCTTGACCATCACGAGTAAACTTTTTGTCTCACCCAACTGTTGAGCGTCACACAGGCCCTTTCATAGAGCAGTCCTGGAGGGGCAAGTCGAGGCGGCCGCCTTTCTTTTATCTTGTGGAGGTAACGCGCTTCTTTCCTCCATCATGATGGTTGTAGCAACAAGTTGGCTGCAGTTGTCTCTTGGTTTCCAGCTAAAGCTTCCTGTCTGTGGATCTACTACAGCCAACGTCGGACATAGGCAAACGCAATCGCGGCGTAATGTGCTTCATGAAGCGGTCACCACCGACCGAGTAGCGCTTCTTGAACACCTCCTTGCGCTATCGTCTTCGTCGGCCGACGACGCAGTCTTGCGCCAGTGGGAGGACCTAACGGACCAGAGTGACGAGAGCGGCTACACTCCTCTTATGCTGGCCTGCAAGAGCGGCAGCGTGGACATGGCCCGACTTCTCCGTCGCGTGCAGGTGTCCGCGGGCGGACCCGAACGTGCGGCCAATCTCTCCAACGCTGTGGCCCTCTCCCGCGCGAGTAACCACGCCGAGGCGCTGCTGGCCCTCTTCCCGGCTGAGGCTCTGCGCGATGATGCAGCTGAGGCACCGCCTCACGACCCACACCTCGAGTGATGTGTTGTTGGATGTAAAAAATAACGGTTCCCCCGCCGGGTGCCTTAGTGCCTCGTCTCTTCGCGCGAGTGGGGGAGCGACCGGCCGCACAACGCGCCGTCATTGGTTGTCGTCTCATCGGAACATCGGCTTGGTTACGCACTCGCAAGACACGGCCATGACCAGCCCCATCATCACGCCACGGTACCGTAGAGATGAAGAGCACACTCACTCCAGTCGTAGATGAGCCGCCGTAGCCGAGGCGGAAAAAAGCCCCGGGACATTGGTGCCGATTGGTGAACGGACCTCCGGTTGTCGAAGCAGTGTTGTGTCCGCTTGCGCGGGCCGACCGTTGCGGCCTCGCTGACTCCGAGCGGGGTTGGTGCGAAAAAGCCCGGGTTGGCGCACGCGCGGCCTGCTGTGCGGTACAGTCTTTTCATATAAACAACAGCAACCAAGTGCATCACACGCCAGACCGGTCACGCCGCACCCGCAACTTGCACACGGCCCAGAGACCGTGACCGCCGTTCGCCATGAAGCTGGGACACAACCGCCACCTTCTCCTCCTGGGCCTCTCTTCTGCCCTCTTGCTGCTGCTTGTGCTTGGTACGGCGTGGGTCCTCTCCAAGATACGATAAGCTTAATGTTCGTGGTGGCGGCGGCGGTTGTCCCTCTTCGTCCTTGGCGTGTCTTTTATCGATTCGTGACTACCCAATGGCCTACTGGGCGTCAGGAAGAGCGAGATCAACAAAAAAACCTACAGCTTCTTGCTGGCCAGACCCACCATCTTTTGGTGACGTGGTGTGACATGTAGACCATGTGTAACGCTCATCTGCGTGTGCTTGTTGTGTTTCTTTCAACAACAACAACAACAACAACGCAGACTCAGCGCATAGTGTGGCCCTGTATGGAGGAGGAACGTCAACCACCCTCTCCGTTTGGAACAGTTGGATAAAGGCCTACACATACTTCCGCGACGATGTCCAGTACGCTCCTTCTTCTTCGCCCCTTACTTCCTCCTTTCCCAGCTTCAACAAGTTTTGGGCCTCGTTGGCGGTTGGCGCGCCACAACATACTCCGTTTTAGGAAAATTTATCGATGCCGAAATTAAAACTATTAATACTAGTACTACTGGCTCTTGTTTGATCCCACCTCGCATTTTTGCTGCCCAGCAACGCCTGTCTGACCGTGTGTGTGGTGGTTACCACCGCACAGGGTGGCCTTTTACTCGCTCGGGACCAACTTGGCGCTGTCCAACTATGGGGCGGGCTACATCGTACGACACACCAGCCCCCGATCGTGACCCTGAGTGCCAACGTTGACCGTGTCTCTAACTGTGCTGGTCTGGCCCGGGTGGTCCTCCACCAGGATTTCATGTGCTTGGACCGAGGCATTCCCGCAGCGCAAGCAGCCCAGTACGGCGACCTGGCCCAGTTCCCCATCGCTGGCCAAGCGCTGGTTCTGGCCTACAACATCTCCACCCTCGGCTCGACCGATCCGCTGCTGGTTCGCGCTCGTGCTGTTCCTTGAGCGGCTCGTCATTTAAACTGTTTCTATTTATTAACGCGCCGGCTGTTGGACCACCCACAACAACAGATCCTCGATCGGGATACTGTCGGGCGCATTTTTGCGGGCAACATCTCCATGTGGGACGACCAGGCCATCCAAGACCTCAACCCGCTGCTGGTCGGGAAGCTGCCGCCCCTCAACATCACCATCGGCTATTCCGACAATGCGGGGATCAGCGTGCCGGAGGTGTTCAAGCGCGCGCTGGTGTCGTTCAGCCCCCTTTTCTCGGATGCGCTCGACGCCGCTGGTGGTCTGTTCTCGGCCATGCCTCCGGCTCTGCGGGGCACCGGCTTTTCTGCCGGCACCAGCTCGACCAACCGCCTCACGTGGCTCAAGGTACACACTTCTCAGCAGCAGCAGCAGCAGCAGCAGCAGCAGCAGCACACATCTATGTAGCTGACACCACGCGTGTTACACTCTCATGTTGGTGCAGGCACGCACGAACGCGATCACGTTTGTGAGCTACGCCGATGCGGTCACGTCCGGGGTCAAGTATGCCCAAATGTACAATAGGGAGAACGTCCTCGTGACGGCCTCGAGCACCACCGTGCAATCGGCGATGGCGGCCTTCCTGCCCGAGTTCGGCCAGAGCAACTTCACCGTCGACATTTACGATGCGGAGGGCACCAACAGCTGGCCTCTCGCCTTGATGTCCTACGTTTCGCTGAATCGCGACGTGACTGCAGTCGATTGCAATGTCGTGCGCGAATTGCTCAACTTCGTCGCTTGGATTCACACCAACGATGGGTACGCCCCCCCTCCCTCCCTAGCCAACTTCTCCAGTACATGACTTCCACTTCTAATCACATCACGTTCGCGTGATCACTTGTGTACTTTACCAGTGCCTCGCAAGCCTTGCTCGACCTCAACTTTGTTCCGCTGGACGTGACCCTGCGGAAGCGGCTGATCGATCTGCTCAACACGGTGGCGTGTAACAACGAGCAGGCCTACACGACGAACTACCTGGTGGGCGTTGGCCCTGCCCTGCCCCTGTACACGGGATGGTCTGTGGCGCGCAGCTCCTCGCTGGACAACAAGGTCAAGTACTACCTCGCCTCGGCCTCCACCGAGGCCCCCGAGCAGCTGGCCTCTTACGACAGCGATTTTGGTGCTTCGAACAGCGGAGTCAATTCTTCGTGGTTGTCGACCATTCCCGACCTCGCCGTCTTGCCCATCACTGCCTATGCCACAGTGCCTGGTATGACCTCGACATTTCGACTTTAGCTCCGATTGACAGTGATGCCCTCGGCTTATACCGCACCGCGCTTGTTGTGTACACGCGATGCATCGCAGGCTACAACATTCCCGAACTGAAAAACCACACGCTGGTGTTCACTTTCGAGATCCTCGCGGGGATCTACATGAACAACATCACGATGTGGGACGACTACAGGATCAAGGCTGTCAATACGGCCGAAGTGGCGGCGCTCCTTCCCGCCCAAGTCATCTACGTGTGCCTGCAATCTACGGCGTCCGAGACCACCCTCCTCTTCACGTCCGTCCTCAGTGCCGTGGTGCCCGAATTCGCAGCAGCTGTACGACGCCCAAATATATATATATATGTATATATATATATTTCTATGCGTTGTGTGCGAGTACTGACTGGTCATGAGCTCTCAATCACCAACTGCTGACTCTCGCGACCCGCCGAACGTGCAGGTCGGCAGTGGCTCGCTCGTTAGCTTCCCGGTTCAGGTCGGCACGGGCAATCGCACGCAGAGTGCCGCCGATGCTCAAGCTCTCGTGCGCGATCTTATCTTCACCTCCTATGCCATTGGCTTCGTCCGACTCGACGCCATCAAGCTGGTGCGTGACCCCACTACTACTCTCCCTCTCTGTTCACCTTTTTGCTCCCGCTACTGTCGTCGGAGCTGACACCCCTCGGCCGCGCGAAGTCGTCGAAATACTTGGCCGCCGCCTCGTTGAGGAACCCTGCCGGCAATGTGGTCGCGCCCAACACCACAACAGTGACGAGCGCCATCAACGACTTCCTCTCCAATAGCTCATACGCCTACGAGTCCCTCGCGCTCGGTATTTCAGACTCTACTACGCCTCCTTTTCTTTGCGCGGTATGGGGCTCACCCTTTCTTCCGGTGAATTGCATTGTGGTGGTGGCTGGGTGTGCAGGTCCGGGCGCCAACAGCTGGCCGCTGGCTACCTTTGGGTCGTTCTTCTACCACCAGTCCACAATGCAATCTTGCGCCAAAGCCAAAGCCCTCGCCGACTTCTTCTACTGGACGCAGACCGATTCCAATGCGGTGTCCCTTGCCGACACGTACCCTCTCCTCCGCTCCAGTCACAACCGCAAACGCATTCGGGCGAATCGTGCATGGTCTAACACTGGTTTGGGTGAATGCAGGCAAGGCTACATCTTGGCCTTGACGATCGAGCCTGTCAGGCGGCAATTCCTCACCCTGCTTAAGGAGTTCACCTGCGACGACGTGAGCGTGAGCAGCATCGCGCCGTGCATCAACGACGGCACGTTGTGCTCCGATGCCGGCACCTGCACGGAAAACGTCGGCTGCGTATGCAACACCGGACGCACGGGCACCTACTGCCAGGACCTCGTCGCCGACAGCAGTTCGACCAACGAGTCACTCATCGTCGCCCTGAGTACCTTAATCTCCCTCAAGCCTCTCCCTTTTCTCTGCGATCTGCGGGTGGTTGTTGTTAACCCCCTTCTCTCTCTCTCCTCCCCCCCTCTCCCCAAGGTGTGGCGCTGCCGGCGGCTGCCGTGCTGTTCCTGCTGCTGGCTTGCATCATCCTGCTGCTCCTGTTGGTCCTGTTCAGGCGAAGGGACCGCGACGATTGGGAGATCCAGTACGAGGAACTCGAGGTTGGCGACGTGCTCGGCACCGGCGGCTTCGGCGAAGTATACCGGGCGCTGTGGAAGGGTACCGAAGTGGCCGTCAAGGTCATGGCCTCGGAGAAGGCCTCCAAGGACATGGAGCGGAGCTTCAAGGACGAGGTACGTCGCACCGCCACCGACCTCTTCCTCGGCCACCGCCGGTGATGGGTGAATGCTCACATCATTGGGTGAATGATCAGGTGCGGGTGATGACGGCGTTGCGGCATCCCAACGTGGTGCTGTTCATGGCCGCGTGCACCAAGCCTCCGAAGATGTGTATCGTGATGGAGTTCATGTCCCTGGGATCCCTCTACGACGTACGCTCCCCGATCGAGCTAAGGGATCTAACTGGCTACAGCCACACAATTAATTGCTCACATTCTTCTCTTTAAACAGCTGCTGCACAACGAGCTTATTCCTGAAATTCCTTTCGCGCTGAAGGTACGGGGGGGGTTGCGTGTGGCGGGTGGGGGCATTTTCGTATTCGCCGAGCGTAGTTGGCTAATGCGTAGTTGTTCGTCCCAAAGGTCAAGGTGGCCTACCAGGCCTCCAAGGGCATGCACTTTTTGCACTCATCGGGCATCGTTCATCGTGATCTAAAGTCCCTCAATCTTCTGCTGGATTCCAAGTGGAACGTCAAGGTAAGGCGCAACGCCAATACGCAACGCTCCCACACAGTGCCCACTCTCTCACACGGACACGTCTAAAATTTGTTTACAGGTGAGTGACTTTGGTCTGACCAAGTTCAAGGAGGACATGAAAAAGGGCGATGCGAAGAACATGGTGGGCAGCGTGCATTGGACCGCGCCGGAGATCCTCCAGGAGACCCCCGACGTGGATTCCGGCCGAGTACACGGACATCATCACCAACTGCTGGCACACGGACCCCAGCGTGCGACCGACGTTCCTCGAGGTGATGACGCGCCTCAGCGGGATGGTGGGCGACGCCACCGGTGGCGCGTCGGCCTCGTTCACCTCGACGTCGTCCAAGGGCGGCAAGAGCATCTACGGCTCGTCGTGGTCCGTTCCGGGCTCCTCGACCAACAGCACCAACTCGCGCGGCAGCAAGAGCTCCCAGTCGAGCAACTCGTCTCAAAGTGGCGTGGAGGGCGCCGCGGCAGCGACCGACATGCGCCCGCCCGAGGGCGACATCACGATCGTCTTCACCGACATCTCGCGCGCCGCATCGCTGTGGGAGTTCAACCCGATCGCCATGCGCGACGCCACGGTGCTCCACAACGGCACCCTCCGCGGCCTGCTCAAGCGCCACCGGGGCTACGAGGAGGTGTTCAC
>NW_004457618.1:14166-16642 GCF_000313135.1 Acanthamoeba castellanii str. Neff | reverse complement strand
ACCGATGGACCTCGCAAATGAGATGGGCGGTGCATTTAGACATGCGTCGTTGGTGCAGCACCCGCACATCGCTCCAAAAGCAATCATAAAAATCGGAGTCGTTCTCAAAATGAAGAGGCAAGGGCGACGGGGGTGCAGCAGTTGAAGAGGGCAAACATTGGAGAGCGGGCAGAGAAGGAAGAAGGGTAGTAGAAGGAAGAGGGGCGCAGCAGTTCGGGACTGAGTTGCATTCTTCGAGGTCTTTGCAGACGCATCGACGAACCTGGCTCAGTCCGCAAGGAGCTTTGCTGGCTTCGTTGCGTTGTTGATTATCATGGTGAACGATGAAGATGAAGCAGTGTTGCGCGTTGTCATTTCGTGGGATTCTTTCTTCTTGGCTTGGCCTCCTGCTTGCAGCGAAAAGCAGAACCTGGCCTCCGTCACGCCGACGTCACGCCAGCAAGGATGGAACACCAACAAAAGAGACAGAACAACAACAAGAGGCAATTACACAGAGTGCGTGTAATTGCACGGGCACCTACTGCCAGGACCTCGTCGCCGACGGCAGTTCGACCAACGAGTCACTCATCGTCGCCCTGAGTACCTTAATCTCCCTCGAGCCTCTCCCTTTTCTCTCTCTCCCCCCTCTCCCCAAGGTGTGGCTCTGCCGGCGGCTGCCGTGCTGTTCCTGCTGCTGGCTTGCATCATCCTGCTGCTCCTGTTGGTCCAGTTCAGACGAAGGGACCGCGACGATTGGGAGATCCAGTACGAGGAACTCGAGGTTGGCGACGTGCTCGGCACCGGCGGCTTCGGCGAAGTATACCGGGCGCTGTGGAAGGGTACCGAAGTGGCCGTCAAGGTCATGGCCTCGGAGAAGGCCTCCAAGGACATGGAGCGGAGCTTCAAGGACGAGGTACGTCGCACCGCCACCGACCTCTTCCTCGGCCGCCGCCGGTGATGGGTGAATGCTCACATTATTGGGTGAATGATCAGGTGCGGGTGATGATGGCGTTGTGGCATCCCAACGTGGTGCTGTTCATGGCCGCATGCATCAAGCCTCCGAAGATGTGTATCGTGATGGAGTTCATGGCCCTGGGATCCCTCTACGACGTACGCTCCCCGATCGAGCTATGGGATCTAACTGGCTACAGCCACACAACTTCATTGCTCACATTCTTCTCTTTAAACAGCTGCTGCACAACGAGCTTATTCCTGAAATTCCTTTCGCGCTGAAGGTACGGGGGGGAGGTCGCGTGTAGGCGGGCGGTGGGCATTTTCTTATTCGCCGAGCGTAGTTGGCTAATGCGTCGTTGTTCGTCCCAAAGGTCAAGGTGGCCTACCAGGCCTCCAAGGGCATGCACTTTTTGCACTCGTCGGGCATCGTTCATCGTGATCTAAAGTCCCTCAATCTTCTGCTGGATTCCAAGTGGAACGTCAAGGTAAGGCGCAACGCCAACACGCAACGCTCGCGCACAATGCCAACTCTCCACACGGACACGTCTGAAATTTGTTTACAGGTGAGTGACTTTGGTCTGACCAAGTTCAAGGAGGACATGAAGAAGGGCGATGCGAAGAACATGGTGGGCAGCGTGCATTGGACCGCGCCGGAGATCCTCCAGGAGACCCCCGACGTGGATTTCATCCTCGCCGACGTCTACTCCTTCGGCATCATCATGTGGGAGCTCCTCACCCGTGAGCAGCCCTACTTTGGCATGAGGTGCGTACCACCAGCACCAGCACCAGCACCAGCACCAGCACCAGCACCAGCACCAGCACCAGCACCAGCACCAGCACCAGCACCAGCACCAGCACCAGCACCAGCACCAGCACCAGCACCAGCACCAGCACCAGCACCAGCACCAGCACCAGCACCAGCACCAGCACCAGCACCAGCACCAGCACCAGCACCAGCACCAACATCCACACCAGCGCCACCACCGAGAACCCAACCACCCACCACCAGTATCTGTCACTTGGAGTGGTGAGATTGTGGGCTGACCATTATATGACCTTTTCCCCTCACAGCCCTGCAGCGGTGGCTGTGTCGGTGTTGCGGGACGGGCTTCGGCCGCAGTTGCCGGAGGGCGACGATGCGGGTCCGGCCGAGTACACGGACATCATCACCAACTGCTGGCACACGGACCCCAGCGTGCGACCGACGTTCCTCGAGGTGATGACGCGCCTCAGCGGGATGGTGGGCGACGCCACCGGTGGCGCGTCGGCCTCGTTCACCTCGACGTCGTCCAAGGGCGGCAAGAGCATCTACGGCTCGTCGTGGTCCGTTCCGGGCTCCTCGACCAACAGCACCAACTCGCGCGGCAGCAAGAGCTCCCAGTCGAGCAACTCGTCTCAAAGTGGCGTGGAGGGCGCCGCGGCAGCGACCGACATGCGCCCGCCCGAGGGCGACATCACGATCGTCTTCACCGACATCTCGCGCGCCGCATCGCTGTGGGAGTTCAACCCGATCGCCATGCGCGACGCCACAGTGCTCCACAAC
>NW_004457618.1:13107-14127 GCF_000313135.1 Acanthamoeba castellanii str. Neff | reverse complement strand
CTTTCGCGCTGAAGGTACGGGGGGGGGTTGCGTGTAGGCGGGCGGTGGGGGCATTTTCATATTCGCCGAGCGTAGTTGGCTAATGCGTCGTTGTTCGTCCCAAAGGTCAAGGTGGCCTACCAGGCCTCCAAGGGCATGCACTTTTTGCACTCGTCGGGCATCGTTCATCGTGATCTAAAGTCCCTCAATCTTCTGCTGGATTCCAAGTGGAACGTCAAGGTAAGGCGCAACGCCAATGCGCAACGCTCCCACACAGTGCCAACTCTCTCACACGGACACGTCTAAAATTTGTTTACAGGTGAGTGACTTTGGTCTGACCAAGTTCAAGGAGGACATGAAGAAGGGCGATGCGAAGAACATGGTGGGCAGCGTGCATTGGACCGCGCCGGAGATCCTCCAGGAGACCCCCGACGTGGATTTCATCCTCGCCGACGTCTACTCCTTCGGCATCATCATGTGGGAGCTCCTCACCCGTGAGCAGCCCTACTTTGGCATGAGGTGCGTACCACCACCACCACCACCACCGCCACCACCACCACCACCGCCACCGCCACCACCACCACCACCACCAGTATCTGGTCACTTGGAGTGGTGAGATTGTGGGCTGACCATTATGCCCTTTTCCCCTCACAGCCCTGCAGCGGTGGCTGTGTCGGTGTTGCGGGACGGGCTTCGGCCGCAGTTGCCGGAGGGCGACGATGCGGGTCCGGCCGAGTACACGGACATCATCACCAACTGCTGGCACACGGACCCCAGCGTGCGACCGACGTTCCTCGAGGTGATGACGCGCCTCAGCGGGATGGTGGGCGACGCCACCGGTGGCGCGTCGGCCTCGTTCACCTCGACGTCGTCCAAGGGCGGCAAGAGCATCTACGGCTCGTCGTGGTCCGTTCCGGGCTCCTCGACCAACAGCACCAACTCGCGCGGCAGCAAGAGCTCCCAGTCGAGCAACTCGTCTCAAAGTGGCGTGGAGGGCGCCGCGGCAGCGACCGACATGCGCCCGCCCGAGGGCGACATCAC